>NW_015150967.1:69570-208451 GCF_000732505.1 Cyprinodon variegatus | reverse complement strand
TTTTTTCATCTGTTGGGAAATTTGACATCAGTGCCCTTCATTCGTCTGTTTGTGCAGCACTGCATGGGTTAACCATGCAGAGATTTTTAAAATCACGAGCAAAGTTAAGATTTTGCCCGTTGGCTCGATAACTTGACAGCTAAAAACAATATTAGAAGAGGCGCTTGTGTTTAGTGTTTTTGCCCTCAAGCAGCAAGCTGAGGGGCAGAGTCATGCACATGTGACGTCACGTTTCAATGTGCCTAAAGTTATGCTGCTATTGGCTTAGGTTGTTAGAGGACATAGGGATCACTTCTCATCACTCGACTACATTCCACTTCTGTTCTCCAGTTCTGCATTATCTAGTAGTTCAACTTAACTTTATGTTTTTCTTCTATTTCTATTATCTTAATCTGGCCTGGCGTTACGGTTAACAACTTCCCTTATAGGTGAGAGATACGTATGGGCCTGTATTTCAGTGTTTTGTCCTGTACTGTAGCTGTCCGAGAAAAAGCCATGGGCTCAGTGATTAACTGTATGTGGTCTCATTCATCCCAAAGCTGCTCTGCTCAAGAATTTCTCACTTAACCACCTATGGAGCTAGTTTACCTTTACCTTTTGTAACAAAGAAATTATTTATCTTAACAGCTATAATAGAAAACAAAAATAAACGTTTGCATTTCTGAAATAAATACACCCTAAAGGGTCATAAAATCATAAATCAACAGTGAAAGACTAAATTAAACATCTTTACCATAGCCTTAAAAGAGGCTTTGGTACTTTTTATCATATATCTTATATTGAAATATATCTGTATATGTATATATCTATATATATCTTATTATATAGCTATTGGGTTATTATGTTACTCTGCTATCTCATGTGTTTGCTGTTCCATTTACTTCTCCTTTATGTTATTGTTTTCTTGTGTTTGGTCAAGTTTTTGTCAACACCTGAAGAATCTTTCATTTTTCCTCCATCTGTAACATTTGCTCAGGCTTCCTGCTTTTTATTATAGCTAAATCCTGATTCCTTTCATTTCACCTGTTTTGAATCAATAATTACCACCTTTATATATATTGGCCTTGAGCTTTTACCACTTCAGTTATTCCTGTTGATATTTGTTTGAAAGGTTAGATTTGCTAATTTTTCTTACTCCAAGCATTCAGGTCATCATGTAAATAGTGGTGATAGTGGGGAACCACTGTGAGTTCATGCTGAAAAAAAACGAAAACACCTTATGAATGTAACAAAAAGACAACAAATATTCAGGCTGATTTTTCAAAACTGAAAAAAAAAAAATCTAGATTTTGATCAGACTTTAAATAAATCTTAATGTAATCCATCTTTTTATTATGCCTTGCAAGATTTACATGAATTAAGATGAGCGGATGGGTGAGGACCTCATTTGATTTTGTATTTACGTTTTTATTGGTTCTTTTGAATTTTTACAGTTCTGTTCAGTTCAGTTTTACTCATCTGTAATGAGTTATAGATTTAAGAGTTATTTCATGAATAGTTGTGAGATCTAATAGTTTATGCCCAACAAGTGATTATTGTGTCTTATTAAGTTGCAATTAGTGCTGTGGTTTATTTTAAATAATTCCTGTAAGGGCTTTTTAACATTTGTTTCACTAACTGATATGCTACTATAATAGTGGGTGTAGTAAAAGCTCATTCTAAATTCAATAAACTCAAACGCTTGTATCTTAGTAGTCTAGTGGTGTAATTTATTAAAGGCTGCCAAAGTCAGCTTCTTGCAGTGTGTGACTCTGCTGTCAGGCTGAACTTCTTAAGGCTTTTCTATCCCCTCCAGGAGACAAAACACAAAGTCCTGTCGATCAGGTCGCCACACCACAGCAAACTTTAAACACCGTAAAGCAGGGTCAAGCCTGGAGGTATTGGGGTCCTGGTATATCCATCAGGCCCATGTCAGACACGGTTTATTGATATAAGCAGCTGCAGGCAGATAAAGGAGCTAGAGCAAGCAGCCAGACATTAAGAAAGCTAGTAACAAGATGCCACCTAACATCTGCCCAGCAGACTCTGTGACATGAGACAAAGAGAATGATTCATCCAGCATGCTATGTATCACTCCCAGGCTAAAAGCACTTTTATTGTCTGATTTAGTTCTGGAGTGCTCCAAAGTAAAGAGGCACACATAGAATATACCATAACTAAGAGTCTTCTAATATGAGTAATCCCTTTGGCCAGAATAACAGCTGTTGTGCTCATATTCTTAAATAACGTATTTAGGAGTGGTATAAACCAGAATTTAAGTTGCTTTTCATAAGAGACAACAGCCTGATCCGGGACATGTTAAGTAGTTCTGGAATGCAGTTTCTGATCTGTTTCACCTGCAAGTGAATTGGTCATTTCCTTCTTTCTTAAATGTTTTTAGTCTCTAAATGAAGCCACAAGGCCTTTATTAAAATTCATGAGAGACCAGTTCAAGCTTTAATCCATTTAAATATTCCATTTTTTTTGTAAAATTGAATTATTTTTACTTGAATGTCTAATATTAAAGTGTAAATTGTATGAATTAAATAAATAGAATTTCATTAATATCATGAATCTCTTTGCTTCCTCAATTCTAATTTTTTTTTTTAACTAAGAATTGACCTTTTTGAGCTGAGCTTTGTTGTTTATATGATTTAAAGTAGTCTTCACATCTGCTATCAGTAATCTATAGGTGGTAACATCTAACAAACCTAAGATCAAAAGTCCTAAACTATCACTTTACAATAATGCCAGTAACTTTTATACAATATATACATATACACAAATATAAATATGCACAAAAATACCCGCAGCAACCCTGTAATGACTGAAATGCTTCACAAATATGTCAATGCCAGTCATAAAAAAGTACAAACATAAAAGCTCAGAGGAGCATATTTGCTTTTTTTAGGAATAATTTATTGCCAGTAGGAAAGCGTGAACTTATGGCAGTACTCAATAAAACCAATAACAAGACCATAGCACTGCTCAGAGACACACAGACACATGAAAAACTCCCCCAGTGCCCATGAATAACTGTACTATAAATATATCGGGTCCCATTATCTCGGTGGAAAAATAAAGACGTTTCAGAATCAACATTACAAACAGAACAAAAAATAAAATAAAAAATAAAACAAGAATATGCAGTCATTTATTAAAGACCCATTTTGCAAAGAGCATTACGAGACATTAAACTTTTACGAGTACACTGTGATCAGAAAAGTCACGCTTCTCTATTTTCTTTTTTTTTTACATTTTCTTTTTTATTAGTGAATGTACGCACAGAATGGCTGATTTCACACAGTTTATACCTTTTTTTTCATTGAAAATAAACTGAAAGTAAAAGCATAGAATATCTACAAAACCTAGTAAACTTTGAAATCAAAACTGTACACTTAAATTTACACTGAAACAAGGACTTGTATAAAAAAAACATCTCACATGGTTTCATTTTAGAAAACCAAAAATATTGTCATGATTTTGTATTTCTTTTGTAAGATTCTTTTCTGCTTCAGGTTGATTCTTCAGAAAAGTCACAGAGGACCTATTATGCTTCCTTTTAGGTTCTTTTCCAAGAGCTTTCAAACCTTTAAACCTGTACTTAGTTTGATATATAATTAAGGTTTTATTTAGGTACCGGTAAAAGGATTTTATTACCATTAAATCCTTTTTGTTAATGATCTCCAGTTGAAATGACAACAGTGGCAAAGGTGTAAAATGAAATGAAAAACATCCATGTTAGCAGTGACATTATAGCATGATGAATCTTTCAACCAAGAGCCAAAAACCAAGAATCCATAAATGCCCATGTAAGCTGGTGACAATGTCTCAAACTGCCACCTGCTTTTATGTAACACTAAAACAACGCCAGGCAGTAACATTCTGTTAAACAACTACAATTTGTCTCTCAGTATGATCGTATCTTTAGTGCATAGAAAGCTATAATATCACTCTGGTTGAATGTTTCTCAAGACTAGCGTGATATTTGTCTCAGATGTGAGCCGGTTTCTGATAAACTCAGACTAAAACTGTTGTTTACGTTAACTGTTTTTAATATTTTTTTTTATATCTAAACCTTGACTGAATATATTTTTGGAACAGAAAACAAAAGCATAACTGGTCATTTTTAAAGTAGTGGTAAAGCGATCTCCAACAGGCAGGATTTGATAAAAGCAGAAGCAAAAGCAACTTTTTACCTCTTGATATCCTTTCCAGCCTTTAAGTTCCCGTCACTAATTCGTACCCTTATTCTGTACCGTGCTTTGTCATTTTGTCCCCACATACCCAGACAACATTTACGTATGGGGCCATATAGGTTGGAAATGAAGAGAAAAACGGGTCCCAGATAGAAGTGACTATAGCTATGTTCACTCAGCAGCCTAAAGAGAGCCAAATCTGATTTTTTTTTTTGGATACATGCAACCTATATTTGATCTTTTTATGACAGTCTGAACAAGACAGATCTGATTTTTTCCAATGCAACCCAGGCCACTTGACTATGTGGATCTGATCTTTTCAAATGGAAGATTTCAATATGCACTCCACTAAGAGTTCGCATATAAGTCGCGTATATTTGGAAATGTGAACGAACACACAAAAGCATTGGATTTCATAAATAAAAATAAAAAAAATTGAGCATTAAGGCCTGCAGTGGTAACGTAGCCTTAGTTAACAGTTTGCATAATTGTTAAGTAAAAAGTGTGGCCTTAATACCCCTTAATATTGAACATAACTTTCACTTATAACTGTTTGAGAGCAAGCTAAAATCTATAGCTGTTTGCTGGTACCGGTTTTTCCTAGTTAACTAAAAGGATATTATACAGGGAGCCAATTGTCATACTAGGTCTACTTAGTACCCGTTCAGTTTAATTAACATCCATATAGGCCCCACATTCACACATAAGCTGGGTCCTCACAATTCGTACCTGTGATCAAACCACTTTGTACCAAGGTATTTATTTGTGTGTCCTTAAATTGTTATTTAAGTCAGGTATTGTCATAAATTATGGAAATAAATATAATGTGCAATATAAATTGACTGTCTATTAATTCCAAAATACTTTTTTATAATATTCTATTTCCTGTTCTGATTTCGGTTTGGTCCAGATGACATGTGAGAAATATTGTGACCTAAAATCCCTGATCAGGGCAAAACAGTTTTAAAGCAGCCTGTTGGTGGTGGATATTATTTACCAGAATCACATGATCACATTTTCTTATAGAGATCAGCAGCTTATAGAAAATGACTAAATCCTCTGTTGTCAAAGAGAGTAGGAACTGTCCACATGGGCGAGGCGGAATAACCCATTGTTCTAGGAAAAGACCAAAAATACAAAATGGTGACGGGGTGAATGACCAGCACCCCGGCCCTTTACAACTCCTCTCAACTGTTTTGCACATTAGCTATATGTGTGGTGCTCTTTCGTGTGTACACACATACTGTGCGTTATTAGTGTTGTGTCAGGGGCTACCAATGAGAGTAGCAGTGGGTTCAGGCACTTTTGTTTGGATCCAGTGTCAGACTTCAGTATGCTGTTGGGAGTTTAGCATCGGGATGGTCAGCTGTTCAAACTGGCCTTCCTCGCCGCTTTCGTAGTCGCTTATCATCACTTCAGACTCCTCGCAGCACGCTGACATGTCGGAGCAGGAGGCTGTGGATGTGTACAGAGACATGGAAATGTTGTCCAGAGCTGAGGAGTCAAAGTCCCGACTGCAACCTAAGGTGTACCCCTCTCTATAACCGTTGTTGCCCATGGTGGAAGAAGAGGTGATGGTAGCAGAGGTTGAGGAAGCACACTGGCCCTCAGTTTCGCCTCCATCACTTGGGTAAGAGTGATGCGGCAGGTATTGGTTAAGGCTGTAGAGCTGGGGCAAGGCTGGGCGCTGGTGGATGGAGCTGGAGCTTCCTGAGCCGGGCTTCTCTAAGCCTCTGTTCAGGGAACGCAGTGTGTCGCAGCGATCGTTGTATTCCGGCAGAGGTGGTGGTGGGAGGTCATCATTTGCAGGGAAATCCTCTGGTGGAGGAGGGAAATCGCTCTCAATGTCAAAGCCACCGGGATAGTAGTCGGTGTCTATGGCACTCGGATCATTATACTGAGGTGCCGGGGACTCAACAACCTCATAATGTGGAAACTCCTGGATTCCAGGAAGTTGAACACTTGGCATCCAATCAGATGTGTCCCAATGATATCCTGTTGGATAAACACACATATTAGGTTTTTGCAATGGAAAGTAGCTTTGCATCATGTTAATGTTAGAAATCAACATCATGCAAGGTGACAGCTGTGAGGCACAGAAAGGACTGCAATTCTGAAATTTACAGCATTTTCCAGACTTGCTTTAAACACCCTATTTTCTGGGTCAGTGATATGAATATAGAGGTCAGTTCAACAAATATTCAATTTGAATGTTTTATTACAACTTGTTATAGAAAACGACCCTAAGACTCGTTATCAGATGATGAGATGAGTCATTTTTGGCTTTTTCAACTTGCTTTTCTTTAGGCTGTTAATTTTCCTCCGGCTTTTTTCAAGAAAATGTGAATCGATCTTTAGTGTGACATATTTAAACATTTGCTGCACACTCATTGATTTCTATAGGAGAGGGACTCAACATTAAAAAAATAACAAATTATATTGTATAATATACTTAATATAATTATATTAAAGTTTACTTAAAGCAGAATGTTGGATGTATTTAAAAAATATTTTACATTTTACATTAGGAAAACATGATTGCAATATTGAGAGATTTCCTCTTCACTGTCGCTACCAGCATGCTTGGTGTGAGGGATTGCTTTTGAGTCAATGAGTCGATGCCATCAACTGGTTTTCCTTAGATAGAAAACTTTGAACCAGCTGACTATATGATCTGGTTGAACTGTCTTTGTAAAGTGCTGAACGATGACTTGTATTGTGAGTTGTTACTATATAAATAAACTTAATTGATTCCTAAAACTAAATATTACAAAAGTGCAGTAATGGATCCGCTGCACATTAAGGAGACATATTCAACAATCGTTTGATGAAATACATTTAAACCCAAAAGGGATCTTCTAACATCTACATGACGTTTAATGCAAATCTGTTCATCTTGCTGTTTTTTTTTTAAAGCTTTTAATACAAGACCTAAGATTTAGGAATTTTAAAAGTAAAATCACGTGAGGACAAACACACAAACACAAATGGGAACACATCCAGTTAGAGTCTAAGTAAGCAATGATCATCCAACACTATGTCACAGCCTCAAACCATGCAAGGTAGTGGTTTAGAGGGGACAAATCATCTCACATAGATGGGGACAAAATATCAGAATATCACTGCTGGGTTCTGTCATTCCAGATTTACCTTAAGGCATAAACACATTTCTACTATAGATTTCAGAGTTAGTGGTTAGGCTTTTCAGGATCAGCAACAATAACCACCAGACAAACAAAGATGTAAAAAAATCACCTCTTGGGTTCTTGAGATCATGAGCCAAAAAAGACTCTTTATGCAAATAGGATGGAGGAGAAAGAGAAAGACAAAGACATATTAAACCTTATCAGTCAGCTAGGAATAACAATGAAACAGCAAAGGGGATGTAATGGGAGGAGGCAAAATAATGCATAACATCTTTGCCATTTTCTTACACAGGTGGTGTAGGTGGCCAATTTTCTTTTGCATATGTACAAAATTATAGACAGTCATTTTTGGTATGACATAATGGACATGAATGTCTGATTAATTCTTAGTTTATAACGATTTACTTGAAGGATACTGGATTTAAAATCCATTATCCAACTTCATTTTGTTTAAAAAAAAAAACAATAACAGAAGTTGCAATTAATCTTGATTTTTCTCCAATTCCTGTTTTTAGAAAGTTCATTAATGTTTTAATCAACTTGCCTGGAAAAAAAGATACATGACGTTCATGTCCATAATGAACAAAATCTAAAAATAAAGACTTCAGCGTTAGATGAGAATTGTTTGTGTAAGATAATGACAGAGTCACAACCTGCACCCATAACCAGAGGACAACAATATCAGTGGACAAAAGCTGGAAGAGTACCTTCTCCTTCCACCGTGTCAACAGCAGAATTGACAAAGTGGATTACTGTCACAGTGGAGGCTTGTGAGAGGGAAGAGTTGAGGACAGAGACCCAATATTAGTAAAATTGAAAGCTTTGATCATTAAAAAAACAAACAGAAAGAAGCAAGCAATGACAGATGAAATGTGGGTGAAGTGATGGCAGCACAGGCAATAGGTCCCACACACATTGCTGTCCTTGTTTCTGTTCACACTTTTTTAGTTCTTTAAAGCACTGACACTGAGTCTGGAGGGGTTTATGGCTGGGAATGAGACAATGTCAGAGGCCAACACTATGGAGCGTGTTTGGAGCGAGGGGGATGGGGAAGGTAAGGTTCTGTTGGTGCAAGATAACACACAACTACATAAAGAGAGCCAGAGGGTACCACCGACAGTACAGATGGAAGAATCAGGGAAATTTCCCAGATATACAAAAACAGAAGATCATGTGTTCAGAAAGCAGATTTATGTCATGTGTTTCTGCAAAATGTAGAAATATTTAGAATTTCTAAAGGATTGGATGAACGTTATGGTAATGGAATGACCAAAATCCTATAGAGGTGCATCTCAGCAAATCACAATGAACAAGGAAAAATTTAGTTATTTAAAAAAAAAATCTATTTCAAAAAGTGAAAAGGTGTGTTCTATAATCTTCCTAAACAGAGAAAATGTTTTTCGATATTATATTTACTGGCTGTACCGACTCTAGCTGGCCGCAGTCAACTTCTTTTAAATTCTCTCCAAGCTTTTATATTATATATTTGATTCCCAGTCCTTTCAGCTCTATCTTTATGCCTGTTTAAGACCAATTCCTTTCATTCATATTCTTGCCAGCTTTTGTAGGGAAAGATTTCTGTGGCTTTTTTGACTTTCTACTGAAAAACTTTCTAATATGGATTTTTACCCATGATTGTGTAGGGTAGAAATTTGGATGCAATGGCTCTGTAAAAAACATTTTATAAAAAGGTCTGGAGTTATATTCAAATAATTGAAAAAAACAGTTTTTTTTTATTTTTCATTAGTGCTAAACTATAAAAAACCATGGTATCTGATACATCTTTATGTTTGACAATTTGCATTGTATTATTTAAAAATCTCTTTTGATCAGATATGATTTACTGAGATGTACATGAAATAAAACAAGAAGATGAAACAAAAAAAGACACAAAATGATGTATACCCTCTTAAGACACTCTGGTGATAAATATCCATGTATATCTAGTTTGGGTATAAAAAAAAACAGAAAAAAAGAAAGTAATAAATAATAAGAAGAAGTGGTTAATGGATTTAAAACACCTGTCCAACTTTTTTTTTTGAAGGTAAACTTAAATAATCTGATAAAGAATGAATAAAGAGCCAATTCCCAAGTACTGGAGTCCTTTGAAAATGATAATTATAGTAATGATAATCCCAGGAGAATACACAACACAGGGGGTTGTGATTGCTTCCATCTGTACCGACAGTGACTGAGGACTTACAGGCCGGACCCCACCCCTGCTTAAAACCTTGTTCTTGATCTGTGGACTGATTTGATCCATATGGGAGCTGAAGCCCCGCAGCGGGAAGAAACAGAAAGAAGACATGTGACCCCCACAGCCAAAACAGGGTCATCGATTCATGCAAAACTTCATTGTGTTAGCTCTAAATCTATGAGGCGCCACAAAAAAGATAAAAACTCATTACAAAATGCACATATGTTAAAAAAGCAGCATTTCTGAGAGTGTGATATCAAGGTAGAGAGTCCTGAAAGGATGGCAGCGTACCGTTGTCGTCACACGACTCTGACTGGAAGGAGCTGAGGGAGTGGACCTCGGACATGCTGCCTCTGGTGTTGTAGAGCTGACAGGCGCTCTCCTCCACAGGCTTCTTGGTCAGACAATGATCTAGGTCTACCACTTTAGCTGTAAAAGTAAAGATGTGAGACAATTAAGCACTGTGAGATGGGAATAAACCTTTAATCTTACATCCAAACCAAATAAAATCCCTTAGACGTCTTCACACAGGGCTGATTTCCCAATTGCATAAATGTAGACTTAGAGATTTTTATATTAAGACAATAAATTTTTGTTGTATACAGCTTACAACAATGTAATGAGATTGCAATTGAAATAAAACACTACTATATACAATTCAGTAGTGATAAGAATCTAAAAGTGCAGGGGGAAAACAGTTTAAGTGTGCAGATGAATGTTCAATTATGTGTATAGTGCAAAAAATAATGGAGCACAAGAGGCATTCATTTGAAAAGTTCAGTGTTGGCAGTGCAAAATAATAATGGTGCAAAAAGTTGCATACCTAAAAAAAAAATCATAATCATAAAGTAATAAAATCATAGTCAAGTGAGGAATTGTAATATATGGAATGAATATCATTTTCAGCAAATTTAAATTATATAGAAGCAACATTTGTGAAAGCTTATTTGTCTAAATATTATTGGAAAAAAAGCTGGTGGTGTGTTTAATTTCATCTTGTCTGCTCAGAAGGACATCTAGAGCGCTCGAATCGCAAATCAGGTAAATCCAACGTGTTTTTTTTGGCGGATATTCCAGTGTGTGTGGTTATCCCAAAGTCCAGATTAGACATGTAGCCAAGCAGAAAGTGTTTAAAAAAGATTCAACAACCCATCAATGTAGGACAATGTAGGAAGTGGAGCCCCTGCTAGCAATGCCTTCTCTAACTAATGTTTTCTGTATCAAAACTAGCACACAAAGCTCCTCCATTGCTTCTTTCTCACTGGCCAAATTTGTTTACTCTGAGCTCAAGCTCAAACTAGACAGGTTTTATCAGATTTCCCATCTTAGATTTGAAATTTTTTAAATTAAATCCTTTCCAATGTGTTGTGTTATGCAAGCAGTATGATTGTACACAACTTTTTTTTCACTAACTCGCATTGTTAAACATCACAAGTAAAATAATACTATAAGCAACATTTGACTAGATAAGCAGGAAACCTAAGCGAGAAATCTTCAATGGATCAACATCGACACGAAAACTGGATCGAATCACTTTAAAGCGATTGTGCAAAGTGAATCTGTCTCTCTGTATATTTTCAGATCAAAGGTGAAATAATTAAGAAACTTAGTACTAACATAATGTTTGGTATTAAAGCATACAAACAGGAAGGAAAAACAGCTATCAAATGGAACAGAACTTACTGTCATAATCATAGTCCCAGTTGGGCTTCTGTATGGAGTCACTATCTGAGACAGAGTTGGATGGAGGAGGAGGGGGGAGATTGGGCGCCACGCTGCAGACAGCTACAGTTTTACGGTGTCCATGGACAGAATCTGGGTTGAATGTTGTGAATTCAGGGTGCTCAGGAATGGTGGAGCCTTCAAACGAGTTTCTGTCTAAGTTGTTCCGTGAATCACTGGGAATGCTGGGAGTGTAGGAGATGGGACGCACAGGCACCTGAGGAGGGATGTCAGAGTAGATGTTCTTGTTGAGTTTGGAGTCAAAGTAAGGCCTGTGGAGGAAGGAGTGAGGCACGCTGGAACCGCCGGGGTGTTTGTCCTCGTTGCCTGTCCTTGACTTTTTACGACAGGCTCTCTTACGGATGATGACAAAGAGAAGGACCAATATGAAGATACTGGACACGAAGACAACAATGCCGATCACCTCCTCTAGGCCGATGTTCCAGGAGGTGGAAACAAACTGATTCGGGACCTCAACTGGGAGTTCACACATCTGTCCAAGGAAACCCTGCGAGCAGTTACACTTAAAGGAGCCATATGTGTTTTGGCACTGGCCTCCATTGGCACAGGGGCTATTGATGCACTCATCAACGTCATTCAAGCACCTGGGACAAAACAGTGGGATTCAGGGATGTTAACAACGCAAAACATCACATTTATTCAGATGGAGAATTTCAATCGATTGTAACATACCTGTTTCCCTGAAATCCAGCTTCACACTCACACACTGGACCATCCAGGCTGTCAATGCACTTCCCACTGTTTTTGCAGGGGTTGTCTCTGCAGTACGGCCCTAATTGGCACCTGAATTTCATAAAACATATCAAATGTGATGGGTATGGATTTTTAACACGTAATATCCTAACATTACAACCAAAACTTTGAATGTATTTTATTTTGATTTGATTATGAACCACCTTAATAGTACATAATTGTTTCCTCTGTTTTATCTAATCTTGGCATAAACACAGATTTTTTTTTAAGATCTCAGAGGAGAGTTATAGACTGTGGGTGACTAAACAACATCAAATAAAAGGTCAGGAGTAAAGTTTGATGAAGTTTTAAGCAGGTTTAGTTAGATAACACTAGAATCTGAAGGTTTGCACTGGGCTTTATTTAATATATAATCTAACAAGATGGGCCACAAGATCATTCATCAAAAAGGCAGCCAGGACACGCATCATTACACTGGAGGAGATCCCAATTTTAGGTTAGGGAATCTCCTAACAGGAAACAGGAATGTCATGCCCAATGCAAGTCTAGCTTTTTTGTAATAGATGCTCTTCAAACTCTTCAGTAAAGCACGGTGTTGGCAGCATTGCGGGGCTGGAAGCTTGTCTTTAGCAAGGAGAGGTGAGCTGGTTAGAATTGATGTGAATATAGATAATCCTATAGCAACTCAGAACTGAGTTGAGAAAACCTTAGCAGAAAGCTTCACCATATAGAAGTAAATCCAGGCTTAAATAACAAGAGTTAAGAAGAATTCAGATTCAATCTGACTTAGCATGAACTAATCTTAAATGAAAAAAAAGAATGAAATCTAGATGTGAAAAACTAGGGGAGAGATGCTCCATCCAAACTTTTAACTTCAAAAGGAAAGGTTGTTTTGTAACATAATTAAAATAAGTAAAAAATATATAAACACCAAATTTTCTGGATATCATTCGCAAAACAACTTGCATAATGTGTGCTTGTCCTTATTTCTTATAATGAAGCCCTTTTTTGTATTGGTTTACTGCAGGGGTCGGCAACCCGCGGCTTCAGAGCCGCATGCAGCTGTTTAGCAACCACCACATTTCTTTCATTTAATGAAAGAAATGTTTACAAATATCTACATTACCAATGCAGGATATCCTGTATTTTTGCTTTGCAATGAGAGGTTGTCAAAAAACAAAAAGAGGAATTTGGAAAGGCATTTCCAGGAAAGGCATGCTAAATATGCATCCGACCACCAAGTTGGGAGTAACAGAAAAGTGCGACTGCAGAACTTCTGGATAAATTAGAGGAAAGCAAAGATAGATTTAAGAAGTGGATTGCATCTCCAAACTCCACTACTGCTGCTGCTAAGTCGGTTACGAGCATGGAAAACAATTCACAGATCGAACAGGTAGCGCTCTGATTCAGGGATGTGAACTTCCTTCCATTTTTTCCCTAAATCCTCAAGATTAAAAATAACACCAAGGCACGCTGGTGACGGTGGATGTGAGATTTCTGGGTTAGAGAGTACTGCTCTGATGGTTGTCAGTTCCTGCTTGGTTCCTCATGACTCCCAACAGAAACACGTCCACCTTTGAAAGATTCCTTTTCGTGTTTTTTATGATTTCATCGACGCAACAAACCCTAAAACGTGTAGTGAATTCCATGCGGTGAGAGCGTTCACTGCTTCTCCCTCACCTCATGCTATTATGTGACATTTGCTCCAGAATAAACATTTAACCGTGAATGCTTATTATATATCGAAGCCCATGTAGTCCTTTTTTATAGTGGGCTAATAAACTTAGAACCTGTGTTGTGTTGCATACGAGCCTTATAGAAAACTTTTATATTTTTGCAGCTCCAGACAGATTTGTTTTTGTTTTTTTGGTCCAAAATGGCTCTTTGAACAGTTTGGGTTGCCGACGTGCAATTTATAGTAATACACTGATATATGTGCTTATCATGTAAAAAAGATTTGAAGGGAATTAAATAATTCCCAAAAGACTGTTAGTCATAATCAACCTGAATATGAATGCTCTGGAGATCTATCGGCTTTACTTATAAAGGAAAAACATGTTTCTGTAAAGAAGGTCCAGTAGCAAGCTGTGTAATACCTCTGTCCTGAGTACTGCCCTCTGCACTGGCAGTAGAAGTCATCCGCACGAGGTACGCAGGTGCCGCCATACAGGCAGGGGTTCGAGGCACAAGGACTTATTGCGATCTCACAGTGTGTGCCCATCAAAGAAGCAGGACACTTGCAGAAGTAGCCTGAGGAGTTTACCAAAAAGAAGACTGTTAAGGAAGCGGTCCTGAGCAAAACTTATCTGAAATCAAAATTCTAAAAAGAATGTAGCTGTTTTTTTTATTATGCAGGTGTTTCATTAAAAATTAAACACATTTTAGAGATTTTCTACAAAATCATTTAATGATGAGGCAGCCTTCATTTGTCTCTTCTGTTTATAATTTATGATTATACAGTAAATAAAATAAAATAAAAGCAAAGGAATATTTACCTCCATTGGGCAAAGAGACACAGCTCCCTCCATTGGTGCAGGGATTGCTGGAACAACTCTCAGCAGGAGCAAGTGCACAGCCCGGGGCCACGTCAACGATGTCCTCCAGTACTGCGTTGCCCAGCCGAGCTCTGGTGTTGAGAGGCATTTCTTGACCATTCAAATGGATGGCCTCCATGCAGCCGCGCAGCCCGTTGGTGACAGGCAGGCTTCGGCCAAGACGTGGGGAGGGGTGCTGGCGGAGGTGTCCACCGAAGTAAATGTTGTTATCGAGGTTAAGAGTGCGCAGAGTGCCTGGAGCTGCGCCGGAGGCGGCGTGCACTTGGTCCAGCACCAGTTTGGCGTAATTACCATCCACCTCCAGGGAAACAGAGTGCCACTCCCCGTCGTTAACTTGAGCACTTTGGACTGAGACCAGGCCTGGACCGCTACCGCAGTCAAATTTGTATTGCAGGCGGCCATTTAAGATCTATTTCAAAGATAAAAAACAGACAGTTGGAATGTAAAAAGGCTAAATGTGCAGAATACATCAAAACTAGCCAATCATGTAACTTGGCCTTAACTTTGATATAGAATATAGCTTATTACATTTACAAAAAACTAATATACTTGATTTTATATTTAAGCATCTAAAATTTTAAAATAATATGTATTAAATAATTCATCGCCTCTTTGCCTGGCCTGCAGACTAATCTTGTGGACAGACTGAAAAGGGAATTGTGAAAAGTGTGAAAGAGGCTTCATTCTTCTCTATGGGCTCGTTGTGCAAACCAGAAATGCCCACAAAAGTGCATTCTCCACAAATGACTGTTTTGGTCCTTCTCCTCTCATGTCATACTATTTCTATTCTCTACTTCACCAAAAGGGTACATACAACAATCAGGGATTCATCTGCAGGCATTTATTAAGTTTTGCTCACTGCGTACCTTTTCACCTTTAGTGTAAGAGACTTGGAGATGAGGGCAAGTGAACTGCGGCAAATTGCTTACGTCGCTAATGCTAAATCCACAGGAATGTTTTTATTTTTTCTTCCTTTAAACGGTCTTTCAAGCTTTTCAGCTAAAATATAAATAGCTGACTGGGTTCAGAAAGGGGCATGGTCTGTTTTATGTTATTCTCTTCTTTAGATATGGTGATGTTGGGCAGTTAAGACGGCACACATTATAAGTCTGAAGATGATAATGAGATACAGCAAAATGAGTCACTACACACCTCCAGGATGCTGTAGTCTGTCCCTTTGGCATACATCACAGTGGCATGGCTAGAGAAGGTCCTGAGCCTCAGAGACAGCTTCATCAGCTCTTTGTTATCATTCTCCATCAGACGGTACTTCACAAAACCATTTCCACTGAATGTCAGTGAGTGGCCATCTGTAAAAAGATAAAAGACATTCAATTAGAACAGCAAGATCAGCAGAGGTGCTGATATAAAACACTGGGTTTAGAAATCAAGATGTTCATTTTCACAGCAATTTTTTGTTTGTTTTTTTGTTTGTTTTTTACATAATAATGATTCAGAATCTTAATTCAAAACAAAATGTGATACAGTGCAGTCTAATAGCCCTTTATTTCACTTATGTTAGCAACACCCGTAACAATTTTGTACTTTAGCATTGTTAGCATCTAGCACTTAGCAAGTCACAATATTCTCACAGTGCTTAATAATCATTTGTGCATTGTCTATAACCATAAAGGTTTTTCCACAGTTCCCAAAAGGCATTGAGATATTCTTAATAGACGTAGGAAGGAATCAGCAAGGCGTTTATATGGATTTTTCCTACTCTAACTGTTCCAGTATTAGTACTACAATCTCATGGGGACAATAACAGGCTTGAGTGTAAAAGCCATTCCTGAAGGAAGTGGGAGCAATCTTTCATATTGTTTAGGCTTCAAGTAGCAGTAGGTCATCCAGGCTGCGAGAGATTAAAGAAAGGGCTAAATCGCATAAAAGCAAACATTTTTTTTTTTGTTTTAACCTCAGTTTGTCATTAAAAATGAGTCTTTTGGAAATCTCAGAAATAGGGAAAGGGTTTACATTATCTAAGGAATGCACACAGAGACTGTTATAGCTGTGTTAACCACGCTAACCATTTAAAGACATTTAAGGATGCCATATCCATAATCCTTTTGTTTATATTTGAATAAACAAGACCAGGTTTTAATGCCATTACCAAGAAAATGTCATGCCATCACGTCTACTCTATATATACTCAGTAATGACTGCTCAAAAGAAACATTTCATTATTGTTCTTGTATCTTAGAGATAAGATGGACAATATAGACAGCATGTTGGAATAATCTAAAATAATATATACTAAAAATAAAGCCAAACATTTAACCCACATTTGTGACACAATCATTTTAAATTTGAATAAAAAAAATCAAAGATAGTAAGAGGTGTGATGAGGGATAATAAAAAGAGAAGCATTCTTACCGGAGCATTTGCCCTTCCTGCCCTCAGGACACACACAGCTATAAACAGTATCTCTTGGGTCAGCCACACAGTCCATCCCTTCTGGACAGGGGTTGTTTTCACACAGGTTGTTCAACACAGGACATCTGCCACCTGAATGTCATAACAATTGTCACAGTTAGAAACAGGAACTTAAACAGAAAAAAAACCCTTCATATACTCTAGTGTAATTAAATTACCGTCACACTGGCAGGAGGCCGTCCTCACATGCCGTGGGGTGACGAAGCTGAGGCGGGCAGTGCTGTGGGTTGACATGCTGGTTTTGTCCAGGGAGACAACCTCATCACAGAAGTGTAGCGGGCAATCAAGCCCAGCACACAGCTTCTGAACCACACGCACAATGCGGACACCAATCATGTCCTCGATCACAGCCGCAGAAGAGTTCAGTTTGCGGAAGACGACCTGGGGAATAATCAACAGGAGAAGACTCAGACAGAATGATAAGTACCACTTAAGAGTTTCTTTATCTGTAGATTAGCAGGCCTTGAAGACAGAACTGCAATGACTGAGAAGGGTACAAATTTAGAATAGATATAGGAAAAAATAGGTTTTATTTGCTTTTAAGTTACCTGAAAACATCCATTCTTTAAATTTAGACCAATGACTTTTACATTATGTAAACAAAACACATCTGATAGGTAAAAAAATGAAATTCCTCAAGGAACTTACCTCCTGGGATTGATACGGGCTGCCAGATCTATCCAAGGTCAACAGGACATCCAGATCTCCTTGCTCAGGCTGAAGGCTCACTAACTGAACCTCACTTCTCCTGACCCCGGCGATGTTTCTGAGCGCTCGCTGGAAGTTACGCCAGTAGTCCCCAATAAACTCTTCTGGGGCAATGTTTGAAAAGCGCACCGCTATAGAGTTGTCCAGGGCCTGACGGGATGCCTGACGAATGTGCACATTGACGTCCGCGGGAGTCGTAAAGCGTCCATCAGTCACTGTCACATTCAGAGGATAGTGGCCCACATCCAGAGGCCGCAGGGCGATAATTTTGCCATCTGAGGATGACACTGAAAACAATGCTGCACTCTTATCCACAGATGGCGAAGCCGAAGCAGCGAGGCTGTAGGTGAGGGTGTCGTAGATGTCCTGGTCAGTGGCATGAATCTTTCCTAAGACACCCCCGGGGTATTCCTCACCGGCAACAGAGACAAAAATGTCCAGTGGAAGTACAGCTGGGGGATAAATGCTCTCTTCAATGATGCGCACACTGATGAAGGCAGTGGAGGAGAGCTGAGGCTTGCCACTGTCTGACACCTGCACAAGAAAAAATAGACTATGAAGCTTTTCTGTTTTTCCAACACCAGAGGGCAATCTAACTCTTCTACTCCTCACCCATTCACTCAGTTAACAACATCCACATATCGCAAATGCTCCAGAGACAGATCCAACAAAACATTAACGAGATCAAACATTTTAACAACCACACTTTCACAGATTTTGGTATTTGGTTTAGCGTGAAAAAAAAAACAAAAAAAACAACTATTATGACTCAACTTTGAGCTTGAATCTTGTGTGCACAACGACATCACACTTTTCATGTCCCATCTGCCCACACATTCCTCCTCTGTTCCTTCCACTGAGGTAACACGGAATGAGGCCAAATCAAAGCTGCTGTCTTCTTTCTACAGTAGTCTTCTATAAGGTGCACTCAAGACTTAATGTCTTCTTATATTCAGCTATTCTTATTAGGTTTCCTTCAGTGCTACAGACTCTTAGTAAATACTTCTGGCAAACTTAGGTGATTGAGAAGCTTAAAGAAAAGCATTGGTAGGCAGATGGGAGAATATGTAGATGAACAGTAGTCTGCTGCAGCTCGACAGTTAAATCACTGCAAACTCCCCACCTTTATCACCTTGGCTCTGTGACTCACCTGTGCTTGAAGTAGGTAGTGTTCTTTGGTTTTCCTGCTCAGTACCCCTGTGGTCACAACAGAACCCTGCTGATTGATGTGGAAAGCTCCGCCATGGTTCCCATCCACAATGGTGAAGGTGAAAGGTGGGCCGTTATGTGATGCATCTCGATCACTGACAGCCAGCTGAAGAATACTTGTGCCTTTTGGTTGATTCTCCTGTAAGACAAGATGTGGAAGCTGTAATCAAAAGAAAGGGTTTACTCTGAATCATTGCTTTCTCTATTACATAAATGTGGTGGTTTTGTGGTTAAACAGGCACTTAAAGAGCATAATCTTTTGAATCTTTATATATATATAATCCTTTAAACTTAGCCATTTACATTTTTTAAAAGAGTGAACAACTGATTTCTTTTATGAGTTTCTTAGGCCAATGAAGTCTCTATGCTGTAAAATTGGTGAGTGATGGAAGGTTTTCATAAGAGCTTTTATATGTAGCCATGTTACCTTTAATGATGAACTTTCTAGTTTTTAAAATGGACAAAAGGAGAGGTAATATCTTTTTTTGTTTACACATCTTGTGTTTATTTTTTTATTCTATTTAATTGTATTTTATTGTATTCTGCTGAATCCCTTACATTCAACCTCACTATTACATTCATTTGTGTTAAAAAAGTGCTAAAAAAACTATTGATCTTCCTGAGGCTGTGTGCAGATATATATACCCTGAGACTTTCTCAGGCTTTGATCTTAGGGAATTACTACTTTGATCAACCCCTAATTGGGCATACTATAGAACCAGTAAAATGGTTTAGGAACGTTCAGGTCTGATGCACTGTACAAGTTTCCATGATTACTGTGCATTAGTTACATACTGTAAATATATATTTAGAATTTGAAGCCAGTCAGAGGTATTCAAAATCATTTATGTATAAATCTATGTAAAGTTTTACAATAAAACTATGACTAAAGAATGGATACTTTTTTTTTTCTTTCACATTCACGTCCCATTTCACAAAGTGTAAAATAAGAAGCTCTATTTACCACAGTTGACTTTATGGGATCCATAGGTCAGTTCGGGAGATATTGATATGAATCACATTCTCTGGGTTTGCTCGTGGATGTGACATGCTTTACGCTCCTGTTTACCTGATCTCTTTGTTGTGTCTATGCTGCTTTTGATGCATTAGCGAGAGAAATTACTGCTTCTAAAGATGCACAAAATACTAGCCACAAGTGTACCTTAAACCGAATCGTAGACTCATGCAATAAAAAAGGGTAATCTGGACATTGATCAATATTAAATATTGGAGAAATTTTTCACAAATGAAGGGAGCTCAGATGTGCCCTGTTAATAAAAAGAGACCCAAAGCTTGCCCTATTCTTGTTAAAGGTAAGGAGCTCCAGTTAAAATAACCTCAGTATCTAAAGCTTAAAAATATATATCTCAGATGACTTTACGCATCTTAAGAAATGACACGTGAAGCCGCAGAGGCAGAATGTGGTAGGTTTCCTCTCATTCCATGTGTGGGAACAACACTGGTGTCATTTCAACATGTCACCAGAGCGGGCAAACATCGATAAAAACTCTACAACTTGTGCCATGCTTCTGCCTTTTTAGTCACAGTCCCTTTCCAGAAACAGTATGACAATCCTAATGATAGAAATACATGATTTCTAAATGTGCACAAATGGTGAGTTTGTTCATCAGTTATTTTTATTGCATCGACCCCCTCATTTATTACCTCGTATTGCTCTTCTTTGTCTTCTTAAAAGGGCAGGGAAGAAAACTCTTCTACCAAGCTTTCTCCACTCCATTAATGTACCTTCCTTTAATGCCTCACATCCATCCCCCTTACTCTAATAAGCTATCCCTTCTCATCCATGCACCTAGCAGATTTCATTCTCAGTCACTCCCTTCATCCCTGATCTGCATTTTTGCACTTTAAATTCAACCTCTGTCTTTCAGTACCCCTGATTCTTCCTTCCTCCTACCTTTGTTCTTCCTTCATCCTCCTACTTGCTTCTTGATATTCTCCTTGCAAAGCCTTCCCTTATTTTTCTCTCTTAATCCCTCTCTGTGTCGGCTGCAATCCCTCCTGCAGCCCCATCGTCTCTTTCTCCCTCTTGATCTATCTTTTTCACTCTAATCAGCAATCTACACTCTCTGCTTCCTCCCCCTCTCACCTGGATGATGAGGCTGTAGTTGGCCTGGGAGAAAAGAGGCGGGTTATCATTGACGTCTGAGATGTCGATGTTGATTATGGCAGTGCTGGACAGAGGAGGCACCCCATTGTCTTCGGCGACCACCTTCAGAGTGTACCCTGAAGTCTGATGGAAACATAGACAAAGAATGCATTGTAAATAAACGCAGCTGCTTTTCGGACTAATAATGTAGGTCACAGAACAACTCTTGCAATTAAGACTAGCATGACTTCTATTGGATTATGCAAAGATTGCAATAACTTCCTCAATGGATTAAAAACAGTCAGCAATGCTGCTCCACTCACTCTCTCTCTATCCAGCAGGCGAGCAACTTTAAGTTCTCCTCGTAGCGGCTCCATGGTAAATGGGCTGCCTTGGTTGCCATCGACAATGGAGTAGCGAATGTGACTGTAGGATGGTCCATCAGAATCCTCCGCCATCACCTTAGAGTTCAATAAAATCCCATAATAATTCAGTTAACAACTCTCTGTTATTATGTCAGTGTAAGAAAAATGGATAAAAATAGTAAGTCTGCCTTTGGAGGAGCAAAGATATGCAAAAAAACTGTTTTCACTTGAATTGTGTATGATACATGCTTCATTGTATTAAGTAATTGTGTTATTAATTTTCCTTCTCACTTTTAAGCTTTTTCTTACATCATAAAACACAGAATTTGAACTTGGCTAAATTTCAAAGGGCCACGGCAGATTTGTTATAACCCTGCAGCTTTACTTATACACAGCACACACACACAACAAATTCTATATGCATAACACTAAACACCATAATAAATGTCAAATTCAGAAAGGGATCCCTGGGGAAATTAGCTCACAGAAAGGATTTACAAGTATAAGACAATGGCATGCATTAAAAACAAATATTTGACGGTTCATTTATATTCAAGTAGCTGAGATAGATGGATAACAGACTGTGAGTGGGGCTCAATTTGTGTGCCTGACTAAAGTTTACTCATACCTTACACTATATAGGATGTCTGTTGGGTTTTAGCATGCCCCTAATGACAGTATGCCCCTAATTTAGCTGCTGCACCAGATGGTCGTTTGCCACAGGTGGAGATAATTGATAGAGAATTAAGCGAATAATATGTGGAAAGTAGTGAGGAAATGAACAGCAGAGGGAGAACATGGCTGACAGAAAATTAGGAGTTATGAAAACATATCAACCCCTTCATACCTGTTTTTGAAAAAATATGAACGCCCTTACCGTTAATACTGTCTTCCCGAGCTCTGCATCCTCACTGATGACGGTAGTGTAGATGTCCTGGCTGAAGACTGGGTGGTTGTCATTAACATCAGTGAGGTTGATATTTACAGTGGCAATGTCGCTGAGTGGAGGGGAGCCCCCATCTGTGGCCTCTATGGTGATGTAGTATTCATGGGAGGCCTCATAGTCCAGTGCCTCAATCACAAATACGTCACCTGCAAGGGAACAGGAATTTGTGCTTACTCAATTAAAAGAATCAAATGTTTCAAAATGTAGCTTAAAAAAAGAAGTATAGATCAAAGCACAAATGTTTTCTGTACAAAATTATCTTATGGCAATTTTTTCTACAAAAAAATCTGTTGAAATGAGGTCAAGTGTGTAACCAGGAGCCTCTCAAAAAACTGCAGCTTTATTACTGTTTAGGTTTTTATTTCTGAGGAATCTATCATAGGAAGTGGAGGCCTGCTGAGGTACAGTTCTCCTGTAAGAAGATTTAAAGGTAGCAATCTAAAAATCCCCACTGTTTGTATCAAACTATCTTTATCTTTATCAGAATCAGTATCAGACATACTTTAATAATCCCAGAGGGAAATTACAGAATTACATTATCTGGTGAAGTTAACCCAAGCAGTTGTTAGGAGTAGCAGATGTGGTCAATAAATGCTGGATGTCAGAGCCTAGTATCCACATACAAGTCTAAAAAACTTAAAGCAATCTCCCAATTATGCCAAATTAAAAACTAAAACCTAAAAACTAGCGGGGCAAAGTCTTTTAGAAGCACTGAAAAAATCTTTTTAAATAACCTGTCTGTATTCAAGGTACTTGGTAGGAAAAAGAAAACCATAGAAACATCTTTCCATGATGAGGGGTTCATTGTTATCGTCCTGACTGCATTTAACTGTTTCTAGGTGAAAGAGGATCAAAGGTAGGTCAAAGGTGAACTGGATGATGTTATGCTGAACAGTTTTTAGAATAGCTTGAGATTGATGATCTTTAATTTTATTTGTAAAAACAAAAACATTTTATTAGCAATGCAATTTTACCATTTATAATACATCAGAATTGTACAAGCTCATGAAACACTACATATAGACTTGTCAAACCTATTCTATTTTGGTATCCCCTTATACCCAATCCTAAATGACGAGGATCACTTTATTAAATTGCTCTGTTTACATTTTAGCAACTATTGTGGAAGAGAGCTATTGCAATATTGAATCATTCTTCATATTTTCGTTGTAGATGATGCTTTAATATTAGATGATAATGAGATTGTTGAAACTGCAAATACTATTATCAGAAACATTTCTTCTTGCGCTTAACAAGTAATATCATGAAGAAGAATGTTTCCATTAATAACAGATTAGTGACGTATATCATCTTCAGAAATTTAGACGGCACCAGTTTGATGAACTGATTCTAAATAATCCAGTAAGTTTATTCAAATCTGAGCTGATAGTTTTTGGATGAAATCAAAAACAAAACTGAAGCTCAAACCTTTAGCTTCTATTTGGGAAACATGAAATGACAGATCACAATAAAACATTTTTTTTTACTTACCAGTGCGGGGGTCCACACTGAACATGCCATGTTCATTCCCACTGATGATGCTGTAGGAGATTTCTCCGTTAGCGTCTGAATCACGGCTTGATGCCTGTACTCTTATAACTTGGGTTCCCATGGCCACATCCTCAGACAGGTTGGCTGTGTATTCGCGGTGCTCAAAGACCGGTGGGTTGTCGTTGATGTCCAGCACTGAAACTATCACCTCACAGAGTGAAGAATAACGTGGAGAGCCCTGGTCGCTAGCACGAGCCTTCAGTTTGTAAACTGACTGCACCTCACGGTCCAGTGGGCGCTCCAGGGTTATCACACCGGTTTGCTCGTCAATGGAGAAGAATCCGTCAGCAGAGTCAGCCAAGGAGTAGACGATGTCACTATTAAGACCTGGAATGACCAAAAATAATGATTCAGTGATTTTTCCAAAATGGAAACATTAATGGGACTTAAGCAACCCCTCTTTTTTCCATTAAAAGCTTAGAGTTAATTGGTTTGAGTGTCTGACAGAATTTCATCCCTCCCTTAAATCAACGGGAACAAGCATCCTCCTTTTAACCCCCGTTAATTGCTGCTTCATCGGTGCTGTAAAGTCCTGTCATTTATTTTACTTTTGAACCAATTTTCATGTTTAAAAATCTGAAATGTGTCACAGAGAGAATGACATTTTTTTCAGATAATGCAAAAAAAAAAAAAAAAAAATCAGCTTTTTTCTGAGATCATCAAAAGGTTTTAATTTTATTCAGGGAATGACCGTCCCTCAAGATTTTTAAATGCATTGTGTTTTCTTTTGCAATTAGGAAGTACTTTTGTGTTGGTTCATAACTAAAGCTCCATTTCAAATACTCTGCATCTTGTGGTTGTAACTCTAAAACAAAATATGCAACATTTAAAGGGGTTTTAATACCTTTGAAAAGCACTGTAAATGATCCATGGTTCACTGGCTGCTTGTGAACACCAGCTGTAAAAGCCTGATCTACGCCATCTTCATAACTCATGTCCTCCCACAAGTGTGATGTACCCAGCAACAAGACAAAGACTGATAACGATAATAATCATAATCCTTTCCTGCAGGTGGTCTCCATTTGGAATATGCTATTATAGTCCCATTTATCAGGTGAGTGCCCTCCATCCTGTCTAGATCTCATTATAACGCTGGGGAGATGACCGTAGGGAACCCCGTTATATGGATTCTCATCACTTTCATCCGATAGGAACATTTAGAAAATGTTTGCTTGATGAGACTTAGGAGAATTGTTTTATAATATATCTGCCCGTATTGTCTTATATGATTACTTTAATGATGCATATCTTTGTCCCTGGGCTGAAATCTTGAAAATTAAACAGAGCTTGAAAACATTTGGTTAATTAAGCTGTTACTGTATAAACAGAAAATGAAATGGCTGCTGATATCACATGCAGGGTGTCCTCATCAGCTTAGAAAGACAAAAGACCTGCTTAATTTAAGCAAACATGAAAGCTGTTTATAGCACAGTTTGTTCTATTACTTCAAATGCCTATAGTAGTTTTCCTAAAATGTCCATTGTCCCCCTAGGCCGGCGGGCGGTCTTTGCTTCAAGAATTTCAAGTATTGCGTTTTCTTGTTCCCATAGTGGGATCAAGAAAGAGGTAGATGCAAGGAGACACTATGGAAGACCCAGAACTCACTGGAGCAGCTATAATTACCACCTGGTTCTGTGGTAATTATAGCCTCAGAGGGAATAGTGGTCGAATCGTGCATTGGTGAAAGATAGTGAATGAATGAATTAACAATGACAAATTAAAGCTAGACTGGAATATGATTTCAAAAGTTTATGCAATTTATAAAAGATTTTTTAAACAGTTTGTGAATTTGTGAAATCGTTTTTCTATTAACAATCAAAGTATTTGAGATTCTCCAATAATAGGTTAAAAAAAGCAGGGAGTTTGTAAAGACTTTACTTGGGACTAAAGAAACATTCAAATTCCCCCAAAATAGTAGAACTTTAGAAGCAGAATAAAGGAAATAAGATTGCAGAGCCAGGGGCAAAGAGATACACTTAAATCCAGGTGGTGAGATAAAGAAAAAAGCAGAATCAGAGAGGGAATTTTGAAGTTTATCACAGATCAAGGGCACCAGTCTGGCTCTGTGTCTCTGTCTGGTTTATAATCATTCTGCACTGATAAGTGCTGCCTCTCAGAGATTGTAACGGGAGGCTGAACTGGGAGAGCAACTATGTGGGTGAGGAACAGACATCATAGAGAGATCACAAAGACTGTGGCACACAGCAAGCAGTGCCAAGAATGAGTCCATTTTTAAAATTCAGAAAGTATGGGGTATAATGCAATATTTCTCTCTGAGGAGGAGAATTATATTAGATTTTAAAATTTCATGCTTCAGTAGAAAGACAACCGATTGAAGGCTGTGTTAACTGGGTCAAACCTACATTTTTTTTTTTTGGCTCTCTACGAGAGTGTCTGAGTCAAATGTGCAGTGTTTGAAGCTTGTAGCAAACAAGAAATACTACACAGACAAACAAAAAATTTACTCTAAATATATAAATATAATATATCTCTACCTGCCTCTGGCTAAACTTCAGGGTGTACATTGTTTTTTTCCTCCACTTCTGAAATTGCTCTCGTCCTTGATATGTTAAATCTAAAACGCATTTTTGCAAACCAAGCATGCGCAACAAGAAGTCTTAATGCCAGCTTTGTTTACACCATTTATCATTTGACTCTAAGGGGCCTTTTTCAGGCATGTTATTCACTCTGTCAGCAGCCTCACTCCCAAAGAAAATAGAACGAGACAGAGAGTTGATTCTCTGTCAGTCAACAATCTGAAACGGTTCTTCGAGCTTGGTTGTCCTGCTTCAGTAAACTCAGAAAGCAATCTGGAAAGGCAGGTCCACCAGTCTGCTAGAAAAAAAAAATCTCAAGTAATTCCAATGGCTATTAAATTGGAAGGTTTTAAGCTCTCAGAGCTATCCATGTGTGAGCCTCTTAGTGATTGGCAATGTTTACTGAAAGGAGGAGACGCCTGAGATAAATATGTGGCCCCCATGGTGATGCGCTAGGTAAATGGAAAATTGCAATCCTCCCCTTTGAGAATTTAGCCTGAAGAGAGAGAAATTTCATTAGAGTGTAATGGAGCTTTTAATTTTAGGGGTTGATCATTCATAAAATTTCACATTTGTTATCCTTCCCCCATGTCATTTAGCCTAATGCAGCTCTACAGCGAGAAGATAATAAGGGCACAGCGAGTCAGCACTGAGCCAAGATGAATGTGTAAACGCCTTAATAGTAAAGATCGACTGTCAAAGTACATTCTGGAAATCACCTGAGGTTAGTGTCTCTGTGTGACTAAACTATTAGACCAGCTCACAAGTAATTTGCAAGTTTATTTTCTACCAATTATCTTTTATTACCACAGTAGGAAACAAAGATGGTGTAAAGAAGACGGAGTATAAATACTTCAATTCTCACCTAAACAACAGACTCAAATGGAGTAGCAACTGTAAAGCCCAGAAAGGTTAGACCAAAGGTACTTTTTTAAGAAGTTAGGTAGTTCAGTGTTTGCAGCAGGATGCTGCATATCTACAATAAGTCTGTTGTGAAGAGTGGGATGTCTTCTGATATAATGCCAAAAAGCTCGACAAGGCTAATAAAGAAGGCCAGCTTTGTCCTTGTTACTCTTCTAGAAAACTGTAGAAATGATTTCATAAACAATATGTTTTTTTAAACTAAGACAATCCTGTAAATTCTCTTCTGGCTTTGAAGGGTCCACTGTAAGACATACCGCTGCAACATATCCTTCATGCTTACAGCTATTAAAATCTTTAACAACTTGCTGAAAAAAAAAAAAACTAAACACTAAGTATTCTAACGGTTTGTTTCTTCTGAACTTGAATCTAGTTTCTAGTGCCGGTCTCTATCCTCTTTTTAAAGTTGTGTGATGCTATTTTGTTCCTTCAAACTTCTACCTGTGCTAAGACCATTATAAGACTGTTATTTACAGATATTTTCTTCACTTATGAGGGCAAAAACTAATACAATGCTCAGATCTCAACAACATATATAGGCATTTGTTTACTATTTTCAATCTAATAGCTCTAATAAAGACAGTAAACACACCTTGTATCCTCCAAAAGTGTTGCTAATTTGTCTTATAAAATGTGACAGATTGTGATTATCACTCCTGATTAATCCAAAACAACTATGAGTGAGTTTCAGCTTATAGATAATATCTATTACAGATACAAAACCAAATTACTCCACATCATACTGTGAGTAGATAAAATAATAAAAGTTTTATACAGTCAGTTGTAAAAGTAGCCAAGGAACATTTCTCAATCTGGGTAGAAATGGATGCATAGTTGAAACAAAAATTTCCATGCATGACAAGTACTTCTGGCACCAAAAACAGTCTGTTACAGAAGAAAAAGTACCAAATAAAGAAATGTAGTTGACTGTGGATCAAGGGGTAGAGTGTTCCTGCCATCCTCTGTGTGTGCCTGGTCAAGGCAACCAATCAAGAGTTGTCTTTTGGTCTCTGCTGGAATATCTGCGTGTTTGTGAGCACGTTTAAATTCGGCTATAATATAAAATGGGTTGAGTGGTCAGTTCAACTAGAAAAGATTTTATTTAACAATTTGTTGCACATTGATTTGTTATGGGCTGGAAATGTTTTTATTACCGTATTTTCTGGTATTTTGTGCAATTAATTATTTTAAAAAACTGGAATTGTACATAAATAAGCCCCACTGGGCTATAACCCACTGATATCTACTAAATTTTCTCCCACCAAACCTGTAGGGGGAGCTCTACATATAGCCCCCAGTGTAGAAGACAGCTAGCTCCCATTAGCTTGTTGGCTCGCACTAGTAAGAGCTTCTACTGAAAGATGGGGCTTCGTCAGCTCTTTAGGAGTTGAGCCCAGTCTCTTCCTTGGTTCGTTGCCTATATTGCCGAAAATAAATGTCAAAATGTGTGAATTAGGCACATTTGTTCTCGGTCATGCCTGCTGCTAGCATGTTCTTGTGCTAAATTAAAATTAGTCCTTTATTCTTCCATTTCCAACTTTGACTTCCCCTCTGGCGGTTAGAAAAATCTGCAGAAAAGCTGCATCTTCTTATTAGCCGCATGGTTGGGGGAAAAAAATTGGGAAGCGTGGGAAAAAGTAGCAGCTTATAGTCCGGAACATATGGTGATATTTCTTTTTTTACATGCCATTTTATTGAGACGTTCATGTCCACTTTTCAATTTGAACATTTTAAATGTGAGATCTTGAAAAGATGGAATTCCAAACAGAAAAGACAGATGGTCCCACCTACAAATCCAATATGTCAGCCTTAAATGTAAATTGGATGTATGGATGGCTCAATGGGTGAGTGATAAAAGAATGTTTCATTTGTTTTCTTTTTTTCCATAGATCATTTTTCTAACTCCAGTAACTTTTCTTCAAGCTCTGAAAAATATAATCTGCAGGAGATGCTGATCCTGGATTCCTTCATGAATCAATGAAGATGATGGAAGAAAAAAGGATCTTTCAAACCGTGACAAGTTTTCATTCTTACCTAAGAACCTTTTCACACTATATTCAGTTTGAAATACGTCTGTGGCGAAAATAAAAAAGATGGATAAAAAAACTGGTGTCAAGTGATGCATTAAACTTTTTCTTGAAAAAAAGACAACCCATGGAATAAATCCGAGAAAATGAAAAAGTCTTGTTTTGTACCTGGGAAAATCATGGCTATAATGACTATACATTGCATTTAAACAGCAAATTTTTACTTCTTTTGTGGGAATGTGAAAGCATGTTAAATGGTATTCTCTAAAATAAGGCCTAATGTTTAGAAATAGATACCAACTGTTCATTTTCAGTGACATTTTAAAAATAAAGCTAAATTAAAATGACATTAAGCGACTGACCTAACTTCACATGTATCAGACCACAACGGACTCAGCTTTCTGTTGAAGTACAAAAAAAAAAAAAATCTCCTTACCTGTGTCAATATCATGTGCTTGCAGTTTTCCAACAAATGTGCCAGTCTCTGTGTTCTCAAACACTGTGAGGGAGTAAGAGTCGGATGAGAAATGAGGTAAGTTGTCATTGACGTCCTCCACAGTGATGTGGATTTCAGCTTCGCAATATCGTCCTCCTCCATCCAGTGCTCGCACTCTGAACTTGTGCTCATCTTGTTCCTCTCTGTCAAGGGGCTGCAGTGTCTTCAATTCACCTGGAGAGTAGAAATACATACATATAAGACTGTGTTAACTGACAAGCACAATATATAGGTCAAAGATTGAGCTTTTATAAAATCTTGTAAGACATTTCAAGCAACTAGTAGTTTCAGGATATAACAAAGGAAAATAAATACAATAAATTATTCAAGCGCAAGAACAGATAGAAAGAGGCAAAGCGGAAGGAAGGAAAACATTAGAGTTGGCAGCAAAGAGCAGCTTGAAAGCATCTTGGGAGGCAATACAGTCAGCATTACCACAACCATGGTGGAAAACTCCAGAGCCTCTTAGCAATCATAATAAGCAAGTCTCCTAGCTGTCTTTGCTACAAAAAAAGAGAGAAATCCTTCTCCTTAGCAGCAGCATTGAGTGCTACCAGAAGACAGCTGGATGGTCTTTTCCCTCATTCTCTGTTTGCATGACAGCAGATGTGAGGAAAAGCTGCTAAAATCGACTGGTTTAGTTCGTTATGCTTCCCTTTGCATTTACTGCACATAGAATCTTAAAAGAACAGGTTGATTTTGAATAACTGGTACTGTTTTTATTTTTTTTTTCCTTCTTCTGTTTGCTTTTCCACCAAGCAGCCAGATGGAACGTCTGATTTATAGTGGTTCCCAAAGGAAATAATTTGTGAGAAGTATGGGAGACATTAATTCAATCTAAGTCTGCTTCACTGTGATATTGTGCTGCTGAAAGGCTCTAAAAAGCACAGCAGGGAAATGTTCTGGGTCCTTTTTAAGAAATATATGAATACAAAGTAAATAAAAAAAAACTTCTTGATCTTCTGGGGCTTACACACTCAGACAAGTGCATGCATAAAAACAAAACCCTTTCCAAAGAAATAATTATCTCTTGAGATTGTCAACCTGCTGAGCCACTTTTTGTTTAGTGAAGTTCTGCTTTAGGCTGAATCATGATAAACTTTAACGTGTCTGAATAAATGCCCCCAATAACCTGAAAAACCTAGATAAGTAAGTAAAATTCTACACATTCACACTCATTTGAATTTAATGTGATGAACCAATACAAAGTAGCACATACTTGTAATGCAGAAAAATGAAAAAATAAAATCCTTAAGTGTCTAAGCATTCAAGTCTTGTTACTCTGATATCACAGCAATAAGTCCAGTACAGCCATTTGCCTTTAGAAATTACCTTACACCCCAATAGTCTACCTAACAATAATTTAACTGTTTCCTGAAGGACTCAAACATTTCTTAGATGATTGGAGTTCAAATGTTATCATAAAGACCATTGGGTATACCGGCAGACCAGGGGTCAAGTTTAGGAGAAACATACCTTGTTACAAAACAATATCCTTTGAACAACTCCACATATGACCATTGAATTAAACCGACAAACCAAAAAACAAGAGATTAAATGAAAAAGAGGCCAACAGGTCCAAGGTAACTGAAAAGGCTCTACATTCCATTGTTAGGACAATGTGAAACAAAAACTATTAGCTAATCAATCCTCAAATGGAAAGTGATAATAATTTCCATTTGAGGTTTTCTGAAATCAATTTAAATGACCCAGTTTGCATGTGGAAAGACTGTCTTCTTGTTAGTTGTGGAAAACAATTTTTGTCCCACAAGCAAAAATTATTTGGTAGAAATTTGTCATTGTGTATAATTTTGAACTAGGGCATTCACCAAAAAGTCATCAAGTCGATTTAATTATGCTGAGTTGACTTGCATCTGGACAACTCGCAAATTGTCTCCTCCCCCTCACTTGCCAGTTTCGACACAACATAGTGAACCACAATTTTATTGTGCGAGTGACAGAGGTGTTATGCTCTGGAACGCCGAACAACGTCATCGGCATCAATGTCAACGGCACCACCCGATTCTCTAGAAATGTAATGAGTTTGGATAGTATCACCACCTACTACTAGAGTTGCATCTAGATGACGTCGCATTCAGTGGTACCTTCTTTTATCTAGCTGTGCAGAGAGCCCAGTGCTGGGGATTTTTAATAACTATCTAAAAACCTTTCAAGAGCATTCCTTATTTCATCATTTGTCAACATAATTTTCTTTATATTGCATTTTCATTGAAAAAAAGGTTAATTTCAGCTGAATTCCTTTAACTTACAGTAAAACTAAAACCAGTCCCTCATTGGTTGCCCTGATGTGATTTCATTGAAAAAAAACGGATTTTTCAATTTCAGCGAATTTCACATTTTCTCCCTAACTGCGTATTAACAGCGGTGCCCCGCCGTTTTCACTACATTGAATTCTGCTGGCCACTTCAACACTCATGCCTGCTGCATTTTCAAAGGTATATTATGTAAATTTGTCGTGAACAGCGCCATCGAATGCACGTTAAGACCATAAGGCGTGATGAATGTTTACTTTTAGCAGTGACAGAAACGCTGTAAAAGTTGATGACAGAATGGAGGGAGATAAGCAAAAGGAAATCCAGGAAGGAAAAGTACCATACACATTCCAGCAGGACAGGGATCCCAAACCTAAATTCAGAGTAATAATGGACAGTAAGCATAAACAAGTAAAACAGCGATGTAATCAAACTCCAGATCTGCTGTTAGTCCAATTAGAAATCTGTACTATGATTTCGCAGACATCCATTCGGTTTAAAAGAGATTGAGTCATTTTACAAAGAACAATGGGAAAAAATGGTGCAATCTAGATGTGCCGAGATACTTAAGGCAATAGCCACAATAGTTGAAACCGTAATTGCTGTAAAAGGTTGTAGGTAACTTAAAGTATTGACTTAAGTACTGTAGATAAAATGAATTCTATGTCCCTTTTCAACATTGAATTTGTCAAAAAATGATAAAAATCATGCACCAATTTCACTTCCCCTCATAAATATGTGCAACCCGATGTTGTTCTACCACATAAATTCATAAACTCATTCTTTATTTGGTCTGCAATACAACTACACACCTGTGTCTGAGTCAATGATGAACAATTCTGATCCAGCTCCCTGGAGCTCGTAAGAGATTTGGGCGTTTGAGCGGATGTCAGCATCTGTGGCCGAGACCTGCAAGATGAGCCTGCCAGCCGGGGAGTCCTCTGGGACGCTCTCACTGTAGATGGACTGGATGACACAAAGAGGAGCAGATGTGGAATATTAAAGAGGCTGAGAAAGTGAGGTTCAAAGCAGGAAATAACAAGCACAACAAGGGGAAACAACATGAACACATTTTACCTTCTCGCATACAGGGTCGTTATCATTGGCGTCCAACACCTTGACTTCAACGATGGCCTTAGCGGTAAAGATTCCATCACTGGCAGTGATGTTAAGGAGATAGTTGTCTGTCACTTCTCGGTCCAAGGGCTTCCTGACAGAGACCTTCCACTCATTCTGAATGTGTTCAATGGCAAACTGGCCGAGTGGGTCCCCTCCTGTAATAAATGACACATATCCCAATGCAACATGATCAACATTACAGAAGAAAGTAGCAGGTTGCTCAGTGGCAAGACAAACTTTTATCTGTTATTTCTGGAGCAAAAACACAAGACCAGGAAACAGACTATGCACTGCATACTACTAAAGATGTTATTTTAATATTATTATATTTTTTATATTTTCGAAACCTTAAATAGCTATCCACATGTTCTAAATATAATATAATCATGTTTCTTTAAGAGGTCAATAAAAAATGTGAAATACTTTTTAATCACTTGTATTTTTGTTATTTTTTAAGATAAACAAAACAAAAAACATAAACTATAGTTCAGAATCTAGTGCACCATATGGTCAAGTACAGCTGACAATGTTGAAGCCTTTACTAGAATTTTTCTTGCCGTCCTTTTGAAAGAAGGGATAAGAAGTGTGATATCAATCAAAATCAGATAAACAGATCAGATTCTTCTTATTTTATGCCACCATTTTTTCATTAAGATTTTAAATGCAGCCATAATGAATGTTGATATTTCTAAAATTTTCAGTGTGAGACTGTGGTACTAATTCAAAAAATATAAGTTTTCTTAAAGGTATTTTTAAATATCTCTACCACAGGTGCTCTGTATTGCACTACAAGTCTTAAAGCATAATTCATTCAATTTATTTACTTTGCAGGAGAAACAATTTAACACTAAGAAGAAAATTCTCACCTGTGATAAAGTAGTTGACTTGTTTGTTGATGTCTTCAGAATCCTCATCGGTTGTGCTGAGGATGGCGATCACCCCACTGGGTGGGGGATCATCCTCACTGACTGTTCCCTTATAGATCTCGGCAGTGAATCGGGGCGAGTTGTCGTTAACGTCAGCCACCATTACCTCCACATTGGTACCAGCAACATGCTGGACTGTGTCGCCTTGGTCAGTTGCGAGGACAGAGATAATATATTTGTCTGTTTTTTCACGGTCAAGCTCCTTCAAAGTTGTCAACCAGCCTGTTTCACTGTCAACAGCGAACAGCTCAAAGATCTCCTGCGACATCTGTTTGGGGTCTAGACTATAGACAATGTGACCATTTGTTCCAGAGTCAAGGTCAGTGGCTTTGACTTGAATAACTTGGGTCCCACTTGGCAGGTTTTCAGCAGTGACAGCCTCATAAGGTTCAGCTTCAAAGATTGGTTTGTTATCATTGATATCTTTGACTTGGATATTTACATTTACTGAAGCAGCTATTTCATAATTATTATGTTTAGTTTGAGCAAGCAGGGTTAGTTGATACCATTTGGCCATCTCATGGTCAAGTCTCTTCTCAAGCTTTAAGGCTCCAGTATCTCTGTCTACAACAAATACTTCATCCTCATTGCTCTCCGGGGTGTTGCCTCTCACAAGGCTGTAAACTACTGGCTGTTCACTCTCTGCTTGAATTATATCTATCTCTGTTCCAATAGGAAGATCTTCGGAAACAGCATACCTATAATATGGTTCTGCAAACTTGGGAATTGGGGTGTCTGATGAAACAATCCTGATGTAAACCTGGACAACTGAATGCTTGGATGGGTTCCCAGTGTCCTTTGCCCTTACGAAGAATGCATAGAGTTCATTTTCCAGTCCGATGAGGCTTTCTTTGGTAATTATGACCCCAGAGGTTTTGTGTATTTCAAAGTTCTCCCTTACATTTTCAACATCTGCTTCAATTGAGTACTCTATATCAGCGTTGCTTCCCTCATCCATGTCTGAAGCCGCAATTTTGAGCACAGATGTTCCTCTTGAGACATCTGATGTAATGGTGGCCTTGTACACAACTGCCCTGAACTGTGGGGAGTTGTCATTCTCATCTGTAACAATTACATTGACAACACAAAAGCCGACTTTTCCGCCACCATCTTTTGCTATCAGAGATATAGGAATTACTTTCTCAAATGTGTTTTCACGATCAAGGCTTTCAAGAGTAAAAATTTCTCCTTTTTTATTAACAGAAAATTTGTCCTTTGCTAAATCGTTGACAATTTGGTATGTAATCTCGCCATAGATCCCTTCATCTTCATCTGTTGCTTCTACTTCTGCTACTAACGTACCAACAGGTGAGTTCTCAACAACCTCTACCAAATACTCCGTCTGGGAGAAGGTAGGGCTGTGGAAGTTGGCCCCAATGACTGTTACCATGACCTCAGCTGTATTTTTAAATACACCATCTGACACTGATACACTAAGATTGTAAAGGGGTTGCATATGGGGCCGTCGATGGTTTGAAATTACAATGGCACCAGTTTTTTTGTTGATAGCAAAGTTCTGTTCTTCATTTCCATATACAATTGAGAACTCCAGCTTGGTTCCATCTGAGCTGTCAGCGTCAGAAGCTTTGACTTGGCTGACAAAGTATCCACGTGGCGCTAATTCACTGATGGTGGTTTTGTAAGTATGCTCAGTAAAAACAGGTGCATTGTCATTCAGGTCCGTAACATCCACTGTCACAATAATGTCACTCGTCAGAGCTGGGACACCGCCATCCACAGCTCGGACTCTTAAATTGTGGTGCTGGATTTCTTCATAATCAAGAACTTGAGCTAAGGAGATTATCCCTGTGTCACGGTCAATGGTAAAATAGTCTGAGCTCTTCCCTCTTTCCTCAACTAGCTGATAAAATATTGCTTTGTTGTTGCCTGTGTCAGAATCTCTGGCGACCACCTGCAAAACTGATGTGCCAATAACAGAGGCCTCAGAAATATTAGCATAGTAGGAATTTGACAGGAACACAGGTGCATTATCATTTACATCATCTAGTATGATATCAACAAACACCTCAGAGTGAGCTCCAGTCAGAGAGTCTGTGGCCCTTATGTTTAATTTGTAAGCTGGATGTGTTTCAAAGTCCAAAGGCTGAATCACGTGAATTACCCCTGTATTAAAATCAATCGAGAACTGTTTGAAAGGGTCTCCTTCAGAAATGGTGTACACAATGCGAGGCCCTTCAGAGTCATTGGCTTGCACATGCAACACAGGGGAGTGCAGCTGAATGTTTTCAGGGATTTCAATGCTGTAAAAAGGCCTCTCAAACACAGGCATTGCTTTGTTCACAACTGTTATTGGCACTTCCACTTCAGCTGAGAGAGGTGGTTTCCCATTATCCTTTGCCACAACTACTAGAACAAACTTAGAGTCCAGTGAGTCTGTTTCAAACTTTGTTTTGAGCAGGATTTGACCAGATGGGGAGATTTCAAAATGGTCGTTAGGTTCCTTTAGGTTGTAACGGATGTCTGCATTTGGGCCTATGTCTTTGTCAACTGCTGTTACCTGTCGGATGACATGACCTTCCTCAGCATCCATTTGGACCAGGGCATGATAGGGGAGGTTGACAAACAGGGGCTTGTTGTCATTTACATCTTCCACAGTAACGACAACTAACACATGAGATGGTTCCTCAGATTTTTTCTCTTCAGTGACCTCAACAATAATATCATATGTGTCCTGTTCTTCCCGATCAAAAGGAATCCCAGTGGTTGAGACAACTCCAGAGGTGCTGCTGACTTTAAACCTGTTGTCAGGGTTTAATATTCTATAAAACAAGGGCTCATTCACTTGATTCCCAACAGCAGCAACAACTGCTAGTGTTTTCTTCTCTGCAGAGTTCTCTTGAATGTAGGCTTGGTATGATTCCTGAGTGAACTTCCTCTTATTCTCCTTGGTTTCCTTTACAGTTACCTTCACTGTAGCGGCACTGGCAAATCTACCATCAGAAACTCTGACCTTTAATTCATATCTGCTCCTGAGCTGCGTGACATTCTGAATGGAGATGATGCCTGTGACTGGATCAATTTTAAACTTGTCTCCGATATTTCCATCAGAAATGGAGAAAATCAGTTTGGAGTTGGGCCCCGAGTCTAAGTCTGTGGCATTTACTTGAATTACCTCTAACCCTTTGTAGGTTGGCACGATGACAGCTGCCTCATATAATTCTTGGCTAAAAACGGGAGAGCAATCGTTAACATCAATTACTTCGATGGTCACATTGGCCGGTGTCTCTGCAAACAGGCGAGGCATTCCGAGATCATGAACTTGAACTGTGAAGCGGAAAATGCTCCTCTGTTCATAATCCAAAGCTGTTGTGGTTCTGATTGCTCCGGTGCTCGAGTCAATGGCGAAATAGTTATGAGCAAAAGGCTCAACAATTTGATAAATGAGTCTTGAATTCTGGTCACAATCAGCATCAGAGGCATGAATGACAAAAGGGGTGTTTTCATGCGTCAGAACAACACTGTTGATGGAGGCCAGCTCACTGATTATTCCCTTGAATTCTCTCTGAATGAAGACTGGAACATTGTCATTTTCATCTTTTAGATGGATCAGAAGTGTTGTGTTAGTGGCAAGTCCAGCCATGTTGGTGCCCTGTATGATAAGCTTGTATTCAGACTTGGTCTCATAATCTAATGGTTGCTGAGTTACAACCACTCCTGAATTTGGGTTGATGTCAAATACATTGTTTAGGTTTCCTCCTCTTATCTGGAAGAAAACAGAAGACTGGCTAACAGCTGTGATCATGCTCACAAAACTTCCTGGGGGGGCTAACTCGCTGACTTCAGCAGAGAACTCCTTTTCAGAGAATCTAGGGGCTGCATTGTCAGAAATTGTAACTTCGATGTTTACGGTGATGGTAGAGGACAATGGTGGTGCTCCGTTATCAGAGGCCTTAACAATGAGTTCAAATGATGATTTGCTGCTACAATCAAGCTCTTTTGCAACTGTGATTGTTCCAAGAACTGGATCAATAGCAAAAGAGTTCCCAACGTTTCCTGTAAGAAAGAAAATAAATTACAAATTTTTAGAATGTGAGAAAGTTAATGCTCCCTCACAGATCTGAAATGTCTCAGACTATTGGTCACTGTTAAATGATGTAGATCATCACACAGATACTAAAACTATTACATGTTAAATCAAGTAGGAGATTTAGCTTTTTCTGTTGTCGCTACCAAACTTTAGAACAACTTGTCTTAATTTATAAAACATATATGTTTTCTTCCTGTTTTATGATCTCTTTTAAAAGCACATAATTTATCCATAGTGTTTGTACAAGTGTGAGCTAACATGCTCTTTTTATTGTTTCTGTTCCATATTATGAGCCTATGAAATGTCTGTTGGATGTCTTCATTTGATATATATCTCAAATTACAATATTTAGTAAAGCATATTGGTATTTTCATGTTTTTGAATGTGCTTTACAAATAAGTAAAAGTTTGACTTGGGTTCATTGAGTGAAATACAAGGTTTTTAAAACAAGCTTGCCTATGTGAAATAGTATTGCCCGCCTATATCAAACAACTGGTTGCATCTCCAAAACTGACATCAAGCATTCGGACATTGCTGTGGATATTTGCAGAATTATGCACACTCAGTAGATTTGGAGGGTTCTTAAAATTGATCAGACCGTTAAATGTCATACTATGGATTGTCAGTTGGCCTTTAAACACTGCATTATATGATCAAACCATAACTGCTATTTTAGCAGAAAATAGCCCATTCAATTAAACACTTAAGGACCAAAGCTTCCTGCTCTGCCTTGTCTTGTAGACAGCTTTTCGTTTGCATCTCCATTTCAGCCTTTACACAGGTAAACAAAAAGATATTTATACTCATCCTCCCTCTCCACTTCTTTTCTCATAACGGTAATAGTGTTTAACCTTTTCCTGCTTCTTCTGAAATGTACAAACATCCTCCTTGTTTAATTCACTTTCAGAATGAGATCATTGTTTCCACACAGCACCGCAAAGCTGTACACCCCAAAACAATAGTCTACTGCTTGTTTTAGACCGTTTCTATTGACATTAGTTATTAATTTATAGGTCTAGTACCACCATTGCATGGGGGTGGCAAGCGAAACTAAACCACAAGTGTTGGCTTATAAAAATGTATTCATTATTCAATAAGAGGGCAATCGCCTTTTCAACAGCACTAGGTCGATGCTAGGTAGAAGTGCTAAGCATCTTTGGGAACTCCTGCAAGACTGTTGGAAGACCATTTCAGGTGACTACCTCTTGAAGCCTATCAAGATAATGCCAAGAGTGTGCGCAGCAGTAATCAAAGAAAAAGGTGTCTAATTTGAAGAACCTAGAGTATATAGTTCTACTTTTGTTAATTCATAGCTTTGGTGCCTTCAGTGTGAATATATATTATATACAGTGTGTATATATCTATATCTATATAGATATATACATATTTAAATGAATATTTAAGGGAAAAACAGTTTTTCAGAGTACTGTAAGCTGTGACAAGGAAGCCATCATTATACAGTTATTTCAGCTATTTCAAGTATGCATATCTGCCAACAAGACAGAATGCTGCATGTTTCTGAGACACAAATCGTGGGAAACTGAAATTCTGGAGATTCTCTAAACAAAATCTTCAATGCTCTGTGTCCCATACATTATCAGGATTCGGTTGCCATCACAACTAATGACTCATGCAAGTTTAATGAGGTGATCTCCATTTTTCATTTTTAAAATGAAAGCCTTACACTGTGTAAAAAAATAAGTGAGGCTTATTAGAATTGCACAACAACATACCAGACTCAATGCTGTAGATGACTTCAGCGTTATAGCCCTTGTCTTTGTCAAGAGCGGTGACCTGCAACACAGCTGAGCCGATGGCTGCTGATTCAAACACACGGCCAGAGTAAGGTGTGCCTATAAACCACGGTGCATTGTCATTGGTATCATCCACGTCAACAATGACACGGACAAGATTCCTTTTGACTGGAATGTCCTGATCCCGAACCTGAAAACAGAAAAAAAGACAATATAAAAAACTATGTAAAAGTAAAAGAAAGGAGTGAAAGAAAATTAAAAAATAATAGATTCTTAGAGAGAGAACTCCCTCAACAAACTATTCATAATTGGGAATAATTGGGAATCCATAAAAACAATCCGGTACACATAAATTCTTTGTTTTGCTTTTTTGGCATAACAAAACAGCCTCAACTTAAGTCTGATAAACAAAATGTAACATTAGGTGCAGTTTTTAGTGGGCCAAATCATTCATACCATCACAGTGAGGGTGTGACGATGCATAGTCTCGTGATCCAGCCGTTCCGTGGTGTACAGAGTGCCCGTCCCTGGGTCCAAACGGAACTTCCGCAGGCTGAAGGGATCAGTGCTGCTCAGGAGTGTGTAGGTCAGTTTGTTTTTCTCATCTCTGTCCACAGCATTGATCTTCAGGACCTCAGTTCCTGCTGGCTCATCTTCAGGGACGTTCACTACGTACACCTGCTGAGAAAATTCTGGTCGATGGTTGTTTGTGTCGATGACCCGGATGAGCACCTAAAGGAGAAAAGCAAGTAGATAGTAACCAATTGGCTGAGTCCTCACACGCAGTAAAAGCCTTAAAATAACAGTTTGTGGTCTTATACTTTGTCTGAGCATTGCTACATGGAGAACGGTATTCAAAGTGCTCTTGTTAGATACAATGTTATACAATGTTTTTACAAAGGGACATGTTAAGTTTTTCAGCTTATTGTAACTAAAACTAAGCTTACCTAAAAACATTTATACATACATGGCCTTGAAAGTGTATGTATAAACAATTAAAGGGTGACCCTCACTTGTATTCAGCTGTCTTTCGTCTGATACCCCTACAGGGCAACCTATTGATAGCTGGTATCAACTAACAAAAAAATAAAGTCCCCTAAATAGAACACAATCAAACTTTCTGATTACTTGCAAAACACTATGTTAGGTGGAAAACAAACACAGCTGTGAAATATCATGGTGACAGCATCGTGCTGGGGATTTTCTATTCTCAGTGAGCACTGGGAAGCTGAAAAGAGCTGATGGAGAGATTGATGGCTCTAAATAGAAGCCCGTGCTGGGAAAATGTAACGGCAAACTAAAAGTTATGATGCTGAGAGGAGATTAGCAATAATGCACTAGTTTCTATCAGTACATGATATAAAGTAACCCAAAAGCAATGAAGCCAGTGTTAGTAACATAAAAACTTTCAGAAAGTCCAAAAGATATAAATGCGTTTGGTAGTCCCTGTATACTTTACTAGTTATTAACAGAACTGAATTTATCTGCTTTTTATTTCAGGTTTTCTGCATATCCACCTGATTCTTTATCTTTTTACATCAACACATTCCAACCTTTTCATTTTGATGGCCTGGACACCTAGATCTAAACTTAAAAAAAGCTTTCAGCAAAAAAAAACCTTTAAAACCATAAAAAACATCAAAGCACCAATAGACATCTTAAGGGATTGAGGGCTCTGTGCAGAGTGTTTTTGAGGAGGGAACATATGAGTCAACAACAACAACATAGAGTAGGTGAAGAGTAAACTAAAACTACCACAAAAGTTTATTTCATTACAATATCCATCATGACAGTCAATAAATATCCCATTGCATAGTAGTAGTCCACAAACATACCTTTTTATATATATTATCATGATAAAGTTAGGAAAATACAACATCCTGTTTGATTTGGGGGATATCAACATTTCATTTCAATAATAAAGGGGTAAAAAAAGGCAGAAACCTCACAAACATCTCAAAGCTGAAACTGAGGGGTAAAGCAGTCTTTTCTTGCACTGATGGGCATCTTCATGTCCAGGACTCTGAGATTTCAGTTTCAATAAGACAATGAGGGGGAATATTGGCCTAGTAGTTAAAACATGGCACTGAGAAGGTTGCAAGTACCCGGTTTGATCCCCACAGCCTGCACTCTGGGTCCCTTAATCGCACACTGCTCCCCGGGCGACGCACAATGGCAGCCCACTGTTCCCCAAGGGGATGGGTTAAGATGCAGAGGTAAATTTCTCCAGTATGAGATCAATGAAGTTCAATTATTATTATATGATAAGATAAGAGCTATCACAGAGTAGGGTGTTCTAACTGAGCCTGGAAGCTAAATTATGCTGTAGTAATTATTGAAATAAGATTATTTTATTATAACTCATTGCAATACAAGGCAATATTTTATAATAAAGAGTGTAATCTGACATGTAAGAATTTCCTTATATGAAAAAAACAATATCAAAAGATGCTTCCAAATTATTCACAACTGCAGAAACTTCTTGGTTTTTCACTGAAAAACAGGTTACTGTATGGCTGATTAATCTTTTCCCAATTCTAAACTAAAACTCCAATGCTTCCAAACTGTAAAATTCCTCTGGGAGGGTGTTTTATCAACACCAGCCACTCGTCTACTGGACTTCCGACAGAGGATTACGGAGAGCTGCCGGAATGCCATCTTTGCTTCCCAGAACAGCGAGGGGCTTCCACCCTTGCCAAACATGGGGAACAAAGGGATCATCCGAGATTAGGCACCTGCATACCAAACACCAGGGGGTGATGTCCTTTAGGAAAACAGTTGAAGCCAAGCCGCTCTGTGTCGGGTCGGTGAAGGGGGGGGATGACGACACAAAAGCCTTGAACAGGTGGCAGCTCACTAGCTAACTGAGGTTTGTCAGATCTTTGGTCAAAACAATTGCCGCTTGGTTTGTGCTGGTAAGAGTGTTTGTTAGCCATTGTGAGGTGATGAAAGAGACAAATATAGCCTCAACCTGACAGCACTGATAACATTTACAATCTGCTGTATGCTGTGATGTTGGCATTACTGCTGAGACTCACAGATGTCATCTTGCAGGGGGAGTGCTGGGATGCATGCTGTCTTTCAGAGCCGTGTTCTGGCCCTTTGCCACAACTTTTTTGTTCGGAGCGAGCCATATCACACTGCTAATCAGCACGTGAAAATAAAACAAGTACATTTTTCAGAATCAATATTAACTCTGAGACAGCAAACAACTCCAAGCATCAGTGTAACAATCTGGCCTCATGCCAGGCTTTTCTTCTAATGTTGCGCCAAGTAATGTATGGCTCCAGATCCCTGATGTCTCCAATTCCACCTTTTATACACACTGAGCATGCACCCAACCTCCCACTCACACCGGAACAGGGGCATAAATTCAGAATTTTCACATGCACCTCTACACAAAAGCTGTGCAATGCTACTCAATGTGGCCTGCAAGAGATAACACATTTTTTGAACAGTTAGAAAAGGTGGAAAGAACTGATAGTGCTGCAAAGAAACCAAAAGGAATGGGACCTGGTCAGCTGTATCTACATCGTTCTCTTCCCATACATTTTACAAAGTGTCACATAAAAACTATTTTCCCCCACATCACACACGCAAACACAAGCTCGCCTTTTCCTTTGCAAGGAAGACTGAAACAACACTTCAAAAGGACTTTGTCCCCAAACCTCACAAAGCAGTATGATGCAGCCTGACTGCAGCAGAAACACTGTAGAGAAAAGCTCTGTAGTCTTTGTGCACTGCTTCCTGAGGGAACGCTGAAGAGAGACAAGATTGGGTCTGAGAAACAAGCATGACAGATGGAGATAGTGAAGATTTAAAAAAAATAGATGACAGTAAGAAAGAAAGCAACAACACAACACTAAGAACGCTCAAGGGAACGTTCAAGTTTGGGTTGAAATGAAAATTAAATTCACATACAAAATACAAATTTAGTTTCCTCCTGTTGACACTCAATTGTCAATTTCATGTCCTTTGTGTTTATAGGATTCTCTATCAGGAGCAGCACTTTATGCATATAATTCTTTATTAAAAGTGTTCAGATTTTCCTTTTGATGTGCCTTATAATTTATATGTGTACTGAAGGACTTCTATCAAGGATGCTCATTCCACTACAAAGTGATTTTAATTTAGTTTTTCTGTTTTTTTTTATAATATGCATTCTAAGCCAAGTGTCTCAACCACAAATTATTAATAGGTCATTAATGACAAAAAAAGATTGTTGATACTGGATTCTTTCTTAGACAACTTTTTCTGTTTTTCTTTAATATCCTATTCATGTGCAACACTTTAATTTGCTTTGTTATACAAATGTGCCATACAAATAAACTAGCCTTACCGATAAAAAAGGGTTAAGTTAATCAAGTAGGAAAATGCTTTCCTCTTCCATGGTTTATACTTTTTTTTCCAACATGAATGCTGCCAACATTTTAGAATTACACAGTTTGTTTCAAGCACTCATTAACATCTCGGATGAATTACCAAGAGACAAGAGTGTTCTTAAATTCTTCGTGTGTGCTGAACTGTTAGGTCTCCAATCTTCTGCTAACATGGGACATTTTCATGACCTTTTCCTCTTCAGCAGATAGATTGACATAAATATTAACTGTATGAAATTAAATAGTCTTTGATTTTTAAAAATGTTGTCTTAAAGTTATGTTTTAGGAATCTTTATATAATTTTGAGTTATGAACTAATGCTTAAATTCAGTATAACATCATCAGCTTTTTGCATTTCCCTACAATCTTGTCTCCCTTGTGCCATGCTTTTTAAGCATTTATTGATTTCAGATGTAAAATGTATATAACAGCAGACAAATATGTCAGTATAGCAAACATTCAATTAAGATATAAAGAAATGCTTTATTACGTTGACTAAAATAACGAGAGGAATATGAGATCCGGAACAGATTGTGAGCAGGACAGCTTGAGGAACTTCTCAACAGCCAAGGGAGGATGTCGTATAGCTGGAGACGTGGGAGAGGAGCGGAGGGGAGGCTGAATGCCAAGACTGCTTGGTTGGCATGGCTCCAGGCTATGAGCTTCCAAAGGTGGAATGTGGCACCCCTAGTCTTCATCAGCTGATCATTGATACAAGCCTTCATAGTGAACATGATGGCGGATTGAAAGCACACAGCAGAGTGGCTGATTTCTGTAGACCTCCCACAGGCCAGAATTCCTTTTAATATTAATTACAATGGATTCATGGAGCCTTGGATGACATGATCCACATTTTTCTATTCTAAAATTGTACAGAATTTAAAAAAGGTAAGCACTGACCCTTGTAAAGCATCAAAAATATTTTTTGTGAGCTGTTCAGAACAAGGCATGAGGAAGCATTAATTTTTCTCATGCAGGAAAAAAAAACACATGGCAGATGCTAGTTTCTGTATAAAGGTAAGCCACTGTCACTGTTTCCAAAACACAAGGTCAGGCACTCTTGTTTGCACTTTATACTGCCCAAACAGAATTATCATCAGTTCTTTACATGTGGCCTTTATAAGCAGCAAAGCTTGGAGCTTCGTACAGAAGAAAACCAGAAATACCAAGAGTGCTTGAGAGCAAAAGAGAACAAAAAGAGAAACATGGAAACATTCTTAAAAGAGAGAAAATAGGGCAGCATGTCTAGCAGCACAGCCTCCACATGACTTTGATTTGAGGAATATATAACTATCTTTCAGCTTTCACGAGGAGCACTGTGTATGACAGTGTATCTAATTTGCAGGAAAAATCTCTGTTTCTGACAAAGCTAAATTCATCGTGTGCCCAAACAAATTAAATCCAACTGCCACAGACTGTTTTACATTTACTGCCATATTTGTATCCTTTTGTCCAACAAGACTTTCTTTTTAAAGTGATCTATCAGTTAATCCATAATTTTATCCTGTTTTACCGCTAAATAACTGAAGGTGATGAATTAACAGCAAGAAAGAACCTCTAAATAGCCTAAAATGTAGCCTTTCAGAAAGTACGTTTTTGTGGCACCTAACAGCCAAATAGCATCTTTAAATGTCACTAACCACTTTCCTAGCCACTTTTTCAGCCATCATTTCAGTCACTTATTCATGGTTTCTTTAGCTTTCTTTAGCACCTTCCAAAAATCTAAAAAAACTGACTTCCCCTGATGGTAACGAGGCCAATTGGGATTTAAAAACCTATGTCTATTTAGTGAAGAGACTATAGCTAACCTTTAGAAGGTCACATTGACAACAACAATCTTCAGAGTAGAAGTTGCTGAGTGAAGATCCAGTTTGCTGTTCTTAGTATTCGGGGCGAAAAGGCCCACAAAGAGTAAAAGGCTTTAAGAAAGAAAATTATATTATAGTTTTATGTATTACTCTACAGCAGGAAAGTGTTATCAATTTTCAATGCAAAAAATATATCTAGTGTTCTTTTATTATTTCTGATGTGAGAAAAAACTTCTAAAGATTCTGGTTATTTATTATTTTAATATTTACCTCTGTCATATAACAAGGAATCACTTCTTTATTTTTCATATCAGATCGCAGCAGAACACTCTAGAGAGGAAAATTGTTTCAAACAAGACAAATCCGACAGAACAAGACTGAGGAAGCCTCGCCATCTGCCCTGACCTTTAAACGTGTATAATTTCACCTAAAATGTCACAGAATGGTGTATTGCTAAAAGGCATTTCAACAACTTTTTGTTGCCAGGGCTTTTAAGAGAGTGCACAACATAAGAAAACATTAGAAAGCTGAGAAAACAGGAACTGTCTTCCTCTTTTTTAAGATTTTGCTGTAAACTAAAGGACATGCTGCTTCGGCAGATGAGCTCCAAAATGCCAGAGAAGGCAAGCTTCATTCAAGGCTCAGCGGAGCACAGCAGACATATGATGAAAGGCTTTATTCATACAGACTGACAACAAATACATTTTTCCCCAGCAACAGTTCAACGGAAACTCGACTTTTGGGACAAAGGATTTTCAATGTCACAATCCAGTATGGTCCAAACTACCATCTAAAAAAAAAAAAGAAAATCTCAAGGACAAAGCATGACCATTAGAACAAAATGCAGATGCAGCTTGTATCCTATAAAGTTTTTATCAGCATACTTAAGATTTTCTATCAGCTGGAGTTCAGGACAGCCATTTCCACTTTAATTATTTAATCTATTCAAAACAGGCAGATTCAATTGATGCCTCTCCAAGAGAAAATGAAATGAAGATATTCTCACTGATTGAATGAGAACAACAGCAAACGAGAAACCGAGGGACTCAAGAATGCTCACTTGAAACAAAAAGCTCTGGTTAGACAGCAAAATCATTACAGCAACAGAAATGAGGCAAGCAGGAACTGACACCAGTGCACGGCTATCAAATTAAGTATCCTTGCAAACTATATGGCGGACCAAAATTCTACTTCTGAAAGAGAACATCTATGTTTCTTTATAAAGAAATACAAATGATCTTTTTGATAGGTCGGATTTTTCATACACCAAATCAATGGGTTAAGACCAACGTTGGCCTTGATTAAATGATGGCTAATAAGGCTCATTGACAAGCTCATCTTCACGATTTTTATTAGGAGCATAAGCACATGCTTGTGATGAATATATGACATTTAATGGACCCCTACATTTTATACATTTGTTGCTTAACAATGGTGGAATGATCTAATGGATGCTGCCAGGACAGGATAGCCCGCTGTCTAACTCCAAAAAGCTAATGAAGCTTGGGCAATTCAGGGGAGCCTCTCCTGCATGCACGCTGCTCTATCTATACTTAAGTTTATACCTGCACTCTATTTCTACACCATCATTTCTGACAAAATCTCACTAGAGGTCTCTTCCTTCAAGGAAGCTTATTGCTAGCTTTGATATTAAGTGTAACTACAAGTTCTTCTAAGTTGCTTTGGACAAAGCGGTCTTCTACAGTCATAAAGACAAAGTAAGATTGACTCTAACGGCAGATTTGCTTAAGGAGGGGAAACATTAGTTTGCCTTATCGATAAAAGGTTGACAGCTAGCTTGCCTAAAGAATGAGAATTAAGATGCTTTTCTTTTGAGTGTTGCTGTAACTCAGATGTTTTTATATTGGTCTATATGTAGAAATAAGCACTTTTCAGATGATATAAAGGTCTGTCATTCATATAAGCTATGTGTACTCTACATGTTAATGAGGGTTATGCATAGGGATTAGGGATGCATACAAATAGTGGATTTAAGATTAATTGATGATTCATGTTTTTATTTTAGATTAAAATGTGCTCTATTCACTATAGATCCAGAATCTGGTCTTCAATTATTTACACTTTATAATGATGACGAGGATGCAGACTTACTTTATGCAGTTGTGTTTGTAAATATGATCAATAGATAAACTCCTCAAATGATCAACTAAATAGTGCCCCTTTAGCCATGCTGCATGGTGTAACAGCATCTTCTCTCATGTGCTAGTAAGGGTGTGATGGTAGAAAATTGGTGTGCTTTCACAAAACATTTTTAATCCACTTCATTGAAATGAAGTGGAAAATAGTTTAAAGCTTAGTTTATGCTCGACGCATCCACAAGGTCAAATTAGGTCATTTTGGGCTTCCACGCCCCTCTGTGCGGAGAAGTCTGAAATTTGTATCTATGCGGAGGGATCCGCACGGAAAACGTGGTGAGCGAGCAGCAGCTACTGCTGGCAAGGGTTCACAAATGAAAATATCAATAGACATCCCGTGATTTAGCTCATAAATATCACCACTATCAACAGACTGTGGAAAAACTCCAGGAAATAAATTACTGTCCCTCTCGAATGGCATGAAGAGGCTTTGATAAAGTTGTAAATGTCTGTGTTTTATACTTCTTTATGTGGTGTGATGTTGTCAGCTTGCAGCCTGTGCAGATCATGCCCCCCCCAAGAGCCGGCCAGACTGGGGGAAAGCCGCACAGAGATAAATGCTGCAGACACTGTGACAGACGGTTCATTTTCCATGCAGAATGTCCCTACGTTAATCATAATGACCCTTCACAGCCACTCAAAAGAACATATCTTGTCTTTTAATGATAGTTTTACATATATGTGCATTGGATATTGTATATGTTTAAGATTCTTTGTGAATTTGCACATATCTGAATATGCAGTTAAAAAACAAGGCCAATAGGCTACAGTTTGAAATAGCTTTTAGAGATGTGAAGATCAGCCAACCTGTAAAGCCAAGAATCTAAAGAGCTCACTGGGATAAACACAAAAAAACCCCCAACAAAACCAGATTTAAGATTTAACAAAAACAGATATCTACGACAACAAAAACAGCAAACAAGAATTAAAGGTTTAAGGAGGAGAGCAATTTACAAATGCTAACCATTTTAACATAAGATGCGGAAATAGTAAAAAATAGGTATCTGCATCTTTTTTTAATAATTATTTAGACATCAGAATTTTAGTGAGAGAGATACAAATCTAAGAAAATGTTTTTTTCCCAATTCACCAGCTGAAAGTTGTGATAGCATCATAACATCGTTATAGTCCAACAGGTCATTTAATCTACTAATAACCCATCTCTCAACTCCCACTTTTCCTCACATGAGGAAAAACCGAACCATGACAACTGCTTCATCAGCCTCCGACTGTTTCATTAGTGTTTCAATTACCTGAGTGCTGACAGTTCGTGTCCCATCTGTGGCTTCCACTGTCAGGTTGTAATTTGATTTCTGCTCGGTGTCCAGAGGCTGAGCAACAATCAAGGTTCCGCTGGCCTTGCCCACGTCAAAGCGGCTGTCGTAATTACCACCTGTGAATTTTTTTTTTAAGCAAATAACGAAAAAAGAGAGATTAGAGATAAATCCTAATAAAGCTAAATGTAAGTCACAAAGTTAGACAACATGAAACAGGGGTAGAGTCAGAAAGGTAAACATTAGTTAAACACTTTTTAACAAATGTTGATGTTTTAAACTTATAGATATAATATAGATTTGATTTCATCTGTTTATTTTAACTAAATACAAATAGCATTGAAACAGAAATAATAAATGTTACATTTGTAACAACATTTTACACTAATAATTTAGCTTTTAATAAGACCTTAAACTGATGCTGAAATCACAAACAATCAGATACCACAACCCATCCACAACCAACAGGGAGCACCAGAGACAGACAAAGTCACATGATCTCCTAATACAGCCCAGCCTATTAGGAGATCCCAGCAGCTACCTTCTGCTGTACAGTTGTAGTCACAAGCCATCTGAAGGATGTAAAACATGTCAGAATCCTCACTGCCGTCTTGCAAAAATCCAACCAAAGAGAACATTTGGTTGAAAGTGGGAAAGCAGTAAAAGAGCACAAAAAGGAGAAGAGAAAAAGGAGACGTGTCAGTTAGACATTGATTAGAAGGAAAACAGGCAGAGGGAAGGGAGAGGAATGAGCATTTTATTATAAAAGAAGGCGTTTTGAATCTTTTCATGTTTATGCTGGAACTTGAGAGTTGAAAGTAGGCACTTGAGAGGAGAGGAATTATATTGGGATACTCAAAACACATAGCTACTTAGAGAAATGTACTTAACTGAAAAAAGGAGAAAAGTAAAAGGGTTAGGATTGTAAAGTAAACTGAGGATGAATTTAGTCGCACTATAAAAAAAAAAAAGTATCCAAGAAAAACTGTAGTTTCAGACTGATAATGTGGAAATATGTATTTGCAAAAAGAAATGCATTAAATGGTTATTTTTAGCTGAAAAACCTGTTTTCACATTTTGTTGACTAATAGTTTATAAACCAAAAATGGAGGTAAGGCTGGTAAAGATATTACCACAAATTCCAATTTGTCAGAAACTTAAATATTAACCTCATTTCTCGGTTTTCTATGTGTATTATTTTTAATTGCATTTTAAGTGTTTATGGGTTTCTTTTAATACTACAACAACAAGCTCTATGAGTAGCCCCTGTGCTACAGTATTAAGAGCTACTGATCATGCATTCGATTTCTAGCGCTCCAGCAAATTGGTTTTCCCTGGGGTATTTTCCCCCTAGAATGTGCTAGCAAGACCTCCAAAGAAGGTTTCCAAGACAAACTCTTATCAGGTGTTTGGGCAGCCTAAAACAACTACTTTCAATGAGGATGTTCTACTTTAAAGACAAGAAAATGGCAACCAAAATTCTAACATGGAAGGTCAGAAGTCTTCTGTTCAATATCCAGTATGGCTCTCGTATGCACAAAGCATTGTAATTTATTATTTACAGCTGAAGTGGACTTAGAGAGTCACATCAGTTGTTACACATCTTGATTTGGTCTACAGAATGTGCTCAACAAGGTGAAATTGATTGCTCTATTAATAACTCCAATGCTAATCTAGTTTGCTTCACCAGATCTATAGAAATAATTAAAAACGAATATAATATTAGATCTTAACTACAGCTTGTGGTACCATTACTTTAGCAATAATAATCTACCTAATCTACCTTTCTACCAGCTCTATGAGGATTTCAAAAACATCTTCATATCAAAAAGTCAAATTTTAACGTGTTCAATTTAAAATGAAAACATAAAAGTAGCAAAACACACAGGATAATTATTTTTACACAAGGCTACCATTAGCAGATGCAGGTATAGTTAGGAGTTATTTGCTACTCATTGTAGCTTGCCTACATCTAATGTTTTCATGGAATTCTGCACATGGATATAGTTAAACATTTTTTATTTTGTTAAAATAATATTTGAAAAATTTTAGGTTAAAAACATTGTATAATTATGTTAGCAGAGGCTAATATAAGTGGTTATATTATCTGTCCTTTTCGACTTAATCTACTACACTTCAATCTAGTTAAATTTATCACAAAGTACCAGAATTAATTGCATAGTTTTGCAGTGTTTTGAAGCTTAAAAGCAGAATGTATTAATATAAAACACACTCAAGCAGCACCACACGCACATTCGCTACATTAGTCTTCTAAAGTGGTGTCACAAGCCATAGGAAGAAGTGCATTCCTTAAGGTGCAAAACTACAGCAATAATGAACATAAAAGCTCCACTACCTGTGATTTCGAACCACACAGGAACATCAGACGACTCTGTGGCAACAACGCCCACCATGTGAGCCACTGGATCACTTTCCATGACAGAAAAGGTAAAGGGGGACTCCTCAAACCGCAAGGGAGCTGCATCAGCTGGCACCTCTGGTTTGGGAATCCACTCAATGTGCAGGCGACAAGTAGATGATTTCTGAGGGCGTCCATTGTCCACGGCTTTAATCTGAGCAAAGAACAGCAGAAAAATCTGTGTAAGTATTGGATTTTTGAATTACGTTTCCGAATGTCTCCCTTCTATAAAGTGGCTGACATTTTACATACAATTGCCTCTGTCTGCATTTCTATTGCTCATAAACAAAAATCTAATTATCAGTATTCTTTTCAAGCAGAGTACATTTTGTCACGAAAACATACTGTCAACTTTACAATAAGGCAGAGTTAAATTTCACACACACATAGCACATTCATTTCAAAGTAACCATTTACAAAAAGAAATCTCTGTATTACTTTGACATAGTGATGTGACAGACAACAGCCAACATGTGACATCACATCTACACCTAAGAAAAGTGGCTCATGTTAGGCCAAAAAAAAGGAATAAAATCTGTTTTATTCAGATACAAAAATACATTTTTTCCCATGTGTGTACTAAATACAACTCTACATTTTTAACAGAATAAGGTGGAGTAAAGAGACTATATACAGATCAGAAGAAAAAAATAAAGAACTTTGTAAATAATAAAAATATCATCTGCTTTAACATTTTATAGCTCAATGCTGGACAAACGCTTCTGATTAAATACTCACAGTAAGAATGTCATATTCCCCGGCAGAGGAGAACTTCTTGGATGACACCAGACCAGTCTTGGGCTCAATGAAAAACTTGCCATGTTCATCCCCTTCCTCGATACTGTAGGAAATTTCAGCATTTGGTCCTTTGTCACGGTCTGACGCTATCACCCGGTACACTGGGTCTCTCTTAGCCGTTCTCTCTCTCTCTGGCCTTTCCCGCTCAGGCAGTTGGATCTTGTAGATCTTCTCCAGGAACAGCGGCCTGTTATCATTCTCGTCGAGGACCTGTATAATGACCCGGACGGTGGTGGATTTGGGTGGAACCCCATGGTCGGTGATGGTTATCTGAGGAAACACAATAAAGGTTTTAAAATTAAAACGTTTATTGACTAAAAGGCTAAAACATGACCTTATTCAGCCCACTCTAAAACATTCCTTATCTTTTGCACTCTCAAAAAATATTTTCATACTTTAACAGCCATACTTTTGGGTGTGGACTCTGTATTAATTAGAGACATTTTAATGTTCTGTAATCTCAACCTTGAAGTTTATTCTAAAATATATCAACAATTATGTGATTTTAAAAATGTGAGGCTCCAAAAGCTAAAATACCTCGGATTTAAAGAATAAATAAAGTAATAATATAACCTAAATTATACAATGAATAACTTTTCAAATGAAGAGTTATGTGCTTAAACACAGCAGCTTTTATCACATTTATATTACCAAAATAAAAAAAATCCTTGAATAGTAATGAATCAATATAATTTCTTTGGTTTTATGAATATTGATAGTTAAAAGCAGATGATATCGCTGTAATATTAATCATTTTATAAATACAATTAAGCCCAATATTGTTCATACCCCTGAAAAATTTAGGTTAAAGTAATATTTTCAATTTACAAATGATTTTCTTCTGTCTAAATACAACAATATGGTTTTGAAGTTATTGAATTTGATGGAGAATCTGAGATGGAAGGGAAATGATGGCAAAGGGTCACCAAACTTCAGTGACTTTAAGCTTATCTCTAAGGACAAACCATAAAAAAACTGCAGTGAAAACATGTAGAACCTTGAGCAGCAAGAAGGGTCGGATTCCTCTAATTTCAATTCAAAATGTTTCATTGACGGTAGAAATATTTTTTTGCCTTACTTTTTAACAATATGACTTCTCTTGGCCTCAGAAGTGTTCAGGAAGAAAATAGCACCTTCACCGAAGTCATGTTTAGTTAGCGGCTCCATAGAGCATTTTTTTCATTTGAACAATGTTTTAACACATAACTGTGACTTTTGACGGGTGAGTTCAAATGAATGATGGATACTATAGAGAGGAGCCATATGCTGACCGCCCCAAAAAAAATAAATACGACAAAAAAAATGGAATTAGGCATCCAAGTGCCGGAGGAAGTACCATTTTTTCTGGCTCTGAGCTGAAAAAATACAATTTAAGTGTAGAACAAATGTCACAGTCATTTAAAACCATCTGCTAAGTACTTCACTGAAAACAGTCAGCAGTCTAGGGCCACGCACACACCATTTGGTACCATACTTTCAATTACTAAAGTAATGTGTTGCTGCTTTTCTCGCAGTGTCTGCAGCTGTCCACGCTGTTCACATGAGCGGAATCAATTAAATCGGCTGAAGAGAAACTTGAACGGGAATTTCTCTCAAAGGGATGATGCAGAGTGTTTGTGCTTTTCCTGTGCAGCGTTATGGAAAATTCTACCATAAACAAATTTGTTTTTTTAGCTCTCTGGATGTCTGATACCCTGCATGAGGTTAAAAAAATGTATTACAAATACTTGATATTTTTTGCTGTTGTGCTAATTTGGTGGTTATTTTTAACCTTCGGATCATTTAAAAGTTGATTAGAAAAACTGGAATGGGCAGAATGTAATATCTGTTAGATAGGCTGGGCTAAATTTTTAGAAACAAACTACAATCCTTGAGTTTAACCCTTTGTAGGACACTAAGTGAAATACTTTGAAAACCACAATTTCAGGCACATAGTGTTATTAGAATCCAGGACAAGACCTTATTACCTTTGTAACATTCAAAAAATATGGATATTTTGATGGCAAAAATTTATGTCAATGTAATAACAAGAAACACCTACTTGCCCGAATATATTAAGAAAAAAAAACAAAAGTGCTTCTATAAGATATTCATGAAAAACACTAAGAGAGTGAAAGAAACACATTTTTTTGGTACGGCATAACCTTAGAGGCATTAATGCTGATACTAGCACTTAGATTTTTTAGTTTAGAACCCTAAATGTAATTGCTAACTACGCTTATTAACTTTTTCACTTTACTTTTTAACTTTTCAATGATCTTTTTACCTTTTTTTTTCAAGGGTTCATCCAATTGATCAAATGCAAAAAAAAAGAAAGAAAAAAAAAAAAGATGTGCAGCCATGTAGCAGTATCTTTCCTGAATGGATGGTTATAAATCTTTTGCCTCTAGACCTCAGTAATGGACGGGGGTGCTCCGTTTGTGAAAAATATTTTGGGAAAACTTTTGTGTCTAAAATGTCTAACAAACATGATCTAACGACTATTTTCCGTCCAGATGACAGAAGTAAACACAGCTGAAGCTCTAAAGACCCATTCATTGAATCATAGTATTACTGAAAAGTTCATCCATCTTTATAATGATTGCTTCCAAAAAAAAGTCTTTTTTTCTAATTTTTTATAAAATAGTCTTATGCTGTTTTTATTTACTGCAGAATAATGCTATGGTAACAATAGAATATGTTTTGCTAAAAGCATTACAATATTATTTTAGAGCAATGAGAAACATTTTAAATATACAAATAATCAGCTTAATGAAAAGTATGTTTAATAACTACATAATCCTGGTTATGTTTAAAAGCTACTTTTAATTGGACAAACAAGCCTTATGAGAATAAATATGGTGAATTTTTGAATGTAATGCAATGCATATTATTGAAATGGTCCTTGGGCTAAAGTAGCCTTGAATGTTAATAAAAAAATAAAAAAAAAACCTACAATGTAAAAAAAAAAAAATAAAAAAAAAATACATTGTTAAACATTTCAAAATACCGCCTTTCTTTCTTAGGGGTTTAATCTAAGCAATTAACCAAGTCATCAAATCAGCTTACAGTATTAAGAACCCCCTTAATGATCTGCCTAGTTATCCCATGGTATAATTATCCAGGTCAAGAGAAAAGATGGCCATGCTTGTGCTTTTGTGTTTGAACAACAGCCTTTAAAATCCATCAGTGTAATTAGTTTACAATTGTTAAACTGTAGCGTGCCTGCTGATAAATTACAAAATAATAATCTTATATCTAGGGAAAAGTGCATGCTGGGAATGGATCCTGGCAACAATGTGAACAGCTCGTTTACCTCTGTTTTATGATTACACTGCCTTTCCTACAATCCCAGAGCCTGAGTACTCAGCATGTCCTGGCATGTCCCACTTTTGCTGTTTACCCACCCCCTCTTTCCATGGACCAAGGCCTCTGATCCTGCCGCTTGAGCACAGACTCGGAAACAACAGGAGCAGCTTTGCCTTTTTCTGAAATTGCCCCACTGCTTTTAGCTCCCTCTCCCTCGTTCCCTCACAGACACACGACGGCTACCAACCCCCATGTGCCTGATCATAAAAGCTGAAGGCCTCCTGTGCTCCCTCCACCTCATCCTGGCATTTAGTGCAAACAATGCTGAGACAGCCCCCAATCTAAATGCCCCACATGTTTAGTTTTGAGTCCCACAACTCACTTTAGAAGTCTTGTGAAACTGATTTACTCACTACAAGCTGGGCACAAAGACTCTAAGATTGTTCCTCAACTAGCAACAGAAATGGACTCTTCTAATTCTAATAAATGCAGGACAAACAGGCAGAACCGTCATTAGTTTATTTGGTTTTTTTTCAAGCGTTTTTATTGTCATTACACTGTCACAAGTATAGAGCAACAGAATTAACTCTGCACTTTACCATCCCCTTAGGGAGCAAAAGGCTCCCCAAAGCTTTATTTGTTGCAATTTTTCTTTAACTATCTCACTTAGAGAGGGGCCAAAAATAAAGATTTTCCCAAACATAAAAATCAAGGTTTGTTTTTTTCAACCGAAATTGTAATCTAAATGAATTTTGATTTTCCTCTGCACTAACCACAAGCATGTGGACAAACAACAACATGAACTAATTTTCATGACCTTGGAGGCTTGCTTGTCTAGTCTATTGTCACAGGACTTTGTTTTTGTCTGAAAATTTGCTTATTTCTACTCTCATGTTGAGGTCGTGCTAGACTATTTTACTGTCTGTCATTTTCACTGACCAAGTAAAATTAAAAAAATGCTGTCATACTCTATATTTACCTGTTACCTTTTTGTTTTTATGATAATAATTAAACGGCCTTAAGCAATTATTTTAAATTTTTATCTTCCAAGGAAACTGAACAGAGAATCGAGAACTTTTGTCTGCCGTGAATGTCTGACGCTGGGTGCATGAAAAGGCTTTTGCTTCGTACAGATGACTTCTCTTCACTGTTTCATTTTTGTTCTTGGGTTAAATCTGCAATCTGCACTCTCTTAATGAACTATTGCACTATATGAGGTCAGGATGTGAGTTGATATCTATCAAAATGACAGATGGCTTTCATTTTTTACTGTCATCTTTTATGTAAAAAAAGTCAAATGCAAATAATATTTTGTTAAAGAAACCCGTTCTCGCATGCATAGATCTGTGTGCAACTCTTTCATACCTCTTGTGTGGCAGTCAACCCTCTTTAAGCACACTTCCACCCCCGAAACAGCTGGAGTAGGAATGTTTTATTTACTCTGGTTAAATGTAAAGTGACCAGAGTGCCTCTGCAATTTTTAAGTTGCATTTTGTTAAATTGCAAATGCAGTTGATTGCCCAGCTTTAATAAGGTATGAAAACTTTCATAATATATTGGTGCACAAAATCCAACTTTATTATCAAAACTGAAATGCATTTACAGTGGACATTTGAAAATAGCCAACTTCTTGACAAAATGTTGGTAGGAAGTGTAGCAATGTATAAGGAATTTATTTAAAGAAAAGCAATAGAAAGGATAACACATCAATTAAAATTAAAAGCCTTCTAAAGAGTTATTCTTTAATAGTTCATAGTCCTGGACAATTCTCATTTGAATCAGAAGACCTAAATGTTGCGTCCCTGTTGATTTTTAGACTAGACACTGGTCTTGTTAAAGTGGTTGGTTTTACAGGATTGAAGCTCTGGTTAGAGTGTTAATATCAATAATAGAGGTTTAAATCTGATACAAAATCAATATGAGGCCCAAAACATTTTTAGAGGTTATTTTTCTAGGTTACTGACATTGTGTAGTGATTCCTTTTACTCCAAATGTTTTACACGAGCTCTTGCTCAGAACTTGCACAAAACAATTGTTATCTTTACACTTTTACACTGAAACCAAATACCCACAGGCAAAATCTCTACTACTGAACAGAATAGCTTTGATATTTTTATGTTGCTTACAGTAATATAAAAAATCAACCTATTAGTTTTCTTGCAAAAGCAAATTCTTTATTTCCTAAATTTATCTTCAATTCTGCAGCAGTGCTGGTGCAGTGAAAAGGCTATAGAGAAAAATACAGTCATGGAAAAATACATTAGATCACCATTGTTTTATTTGTGTTATTCATTTTATTTTATCAGATAATTTACTTTTAGAACAAAAAAAAAAAAAAACAAGAATAGTCCATTAATTTTTTTTTCAACTATGTGCAGTCTATGACCTTACAGTGGAATTAGCCCTAATCATAACCTAAAAAAAATCACTGATTTGTGTTGCTTTTAACAGCAATTAAAAAAATGGTCAATCTGTTCTCTGTCAGCCATAAAAAATAATTAAAATAGCTATTATCAGCTTTGGTTGTGCTGTGAGAAAGAGGAAAGGAAACATTAAAGGAGGACAAAAATCTGCTCAATTAGATCCCACAAGTTTAGACATTGGCCTGGTAGGTTTACAGCCGTTTCCTGTCTCAGCCTGTTCCATCCATCCAGGAGACGGAACATTGGGAAAGAACAAAGGAACAGTCACCAGCCTCTCCCACACACCTCCTCTCACTCCTACCCCGTCCGGAAATCAGTAGGAGAAATTACTCCTAAAAGACCGTTCTTGCATATCTATGAAGACTTCTCGGTTGGCAACATGTGGCACTCAGTCAAAGTTGGCTGGAAAGGCCAAAACTCACAGATGGAAAATCCCCAGCTCCCTAGCTCAATTTTCTTTTTTCCTTGTTCTGAGAAACTGAATATGTTAACCTTTGTATTTTTCCTCTTTTTTCATATTGCTAATTATCATGTTGCTACATAATTTAATTTCAGACTAAACAGTTGGAGTAGGTACACAGCAATAAGATAGGAGATTATAAGTCAAAATAAAAAGATTACCTCAAGTATGTGCTCATCTTGTTGCTCCCTATCAAGTCTCCTTGAAGTGGTGGTAACAAGACCTGTAAAAGACAATTAACAACACATAAATATATATGAACACTTACATAAATACATGAAACTAATATGAACAGATAAGATATACAAGCATAAATATATGCAGCAATCTATGTTGCTTCCTATTTCTCAAGTTAAGTTGGGTATTTAAAAAAATACAGTGATAGACAAACAGAAGTTGTCAGAGTTGGGTAGAGAGATCGTTTGATTGAAAGAAGATGAACTGATCTGAGATTCTGTGTGACCTATAACACTATACCCCACACCTGCCTGCTGGGGTCCAAGCAGATTTATTGGGCAGTCCTAGTGGGGCTGCACTCTGTGTATGTCCACATGAAACTCAGATGTTCATAACTACAATAGGGCTGCAACTAACGATTATTTTGCAAATTGATTAATCTGTCGATTTTGTTTTGATTAATCGATTAATAATTGGATAGCAAAAAGTTCCTAAAATAAGACTTTTTGCAAAATGAAACCAGGTGAAACAAAAACTTGAGCAGTTCTGGATAGAGCATACTGACATTATCTTAAATGTAAAAAGTTTATGTCTTTATTTTTTACAATTTTGATATAATTACTGCTCTAAGTGGGTTACTTTGTCATCTAAAGGCATGTTTTAGAGTCTCTACATTCCAGTTGACGATTAATCAATTCAATTCAATTTAGTTTTTTTATATAGCACCAATTCACAGCACGTGTTCTCTCTTTTCTTTTTAGTTTTCCCGATCTTATAGTGTCACTTTTTTTCAGTTTTCTATCTAAGGAAAATCAGTTGATTGCATTGACTCATTGACTCCAATGTAATCCCTCACACTAAGGCTGCTTGTAGCGACAGTGGAGAGGAAAAACTCCCTTTTAACAGGAAGAAACCTCCAGCAGAGCAAGGCTCAGTGTGAGCGGTCATCTGCCGAGGCCGACTGGGGTTCAAGGAGACAGAAGTAGAGATACAAAAAGCAGCTGTAAAAGGCGGCCCCGTCCAGGAAACACACAGCTAGGCAGACGAGCTCTGAGCCAGCTCCCATGTCAGAGGACAAAGCGAGCGCATCCAGCCAGTCACAGTCAGAGAAACAGGACTACACTGGAAAACTGGCCGATCTCCAACATCTATAAACAAGGGTGTGGCAGCAGCACAGCTGATATTTCTATTCAGGATGGTATCATAGCCAAACAGGAACACTCATTGCTAAATTAGTTGACAATTATTTCAATAATCGATTAATCACACTTAATCTGGTGGCACAGACTGATTCTGAAGCTTTGCATCTTTTATTTTTTGTTACCCAATTTTCTTTGGGTAGAAATTTGGCCATCTGCTAAGGGGTATTTTGCACGGACCTCGCCTCAGTTTTCATCCCCCTAATGGATGTTTGGTAGCTGCCCAGTGGACATTTCATCCTGATTAGAGTCATTTTGCAGCACTTGTCTTGAATTGATTGTTGTTGTTTTTTTAATAATAACCCAAAAATAAGTGTGAGAGTTGGGTCTAGTTCAGGGGAAAAACTAAAAAGCATTGTTTTGATTTTGATTTAAAGAAAATGGTAATCTTGCTTTGATCTTAAGGATCTGTTTAAACTGCATGCTTAAAAATAACATGTTTCAAAATCCGCTTTTTGAATGCCAAATCGACTAAAATGAATGTTGCTCTCAATGTGAGGGCAATCTGGAAATAAAATCTATTTTTGCAGTAGGAAGATTTTGTGTCTGGTTCTTTCTTCTATACCTGGTCACACACCCCCACTCTGAAGGTATAAATTAGGTAAGGGGAATTAGTTTGAGCTGCAGCCTTGTCTGTCAAAAGGCAAAAAAAAAAAAACTAAATCATTCCTTTTTCCTCTTACTTCTAATACAGACAGACATGTTATGCATGAATTATGTAAATTGATGTTTCATTACGTTCTGCCTGGCCAACCGACTGAAACATTAGGTATATATTCTGGTAAATAGTTTTATGTATACAGTATATGAATATGAGATGAAGGAGTAGGCATGCAGGTATGAATTGGTTTGTTAACAGTTATGAAACAATAGTAGGAGGGGATGAAGTGGCATTGTAGGGGTATAAACGGTGATGGGCGAACTGACCCAGAGGCAGTATCAAAAACACAGCAGAGAAAAACAGTGATTCAGACAGTTAACTGAAGAGAAAAACAAAACTGAAGCATGTTTTCGATAAATGAAGCATGGTGTGATGTTCTGCTTTCCCAATTTAGATCATTTATCACTAAGAACTGACCATTATGTCCTTGTTTTGATAGATTTTGATTAAGTGTTTTTCAGCTCTGTTCTATTTCTTTTATGTGTAGGTTTGGTACACACCACCATTGCTCCTAATAAATCATTTGTGAAAACTGTTTAACGCTGGGAAGAACAGCTTGGAGGTAATGTTAAGATCTTCAATGCAAGTTTTACATAGAAACAGCTAATACATTTTTTTGGTTGAACTACAATGTCAGCAATGATACGATCTTGGAGAAAGACAAGATTAAATCACCTTTCCTAAAGGTTTTAGCATTATTTATTTTTGTTTTTTGTTCTTTATTCATATGAAGAACAAATTAGGTGGGTTCAGTTCACTATTTTCTGATGACTTTTCTGACTATGAAAAATTGCTGCTAAAATAGCAATTTATGGCCTCGTTAATATTAGTTCCCCTGACAAAGATAAGCTGTTACTGTTTACTGCAGGCCTGTGAATTGTAAATACTTTTGCAAAAAATATAAAATACATTTCATATTGTGAGATATCTATGCTCCAACTGCTGATAGTTCTAGGTAAAGTTATTTTCATCCGAGCCTTTTAGGGTTTATCAGAAACAATGCAATACATTCAGTAAGAAGTAAGACTGCAGCTATTATTTTGCAAATGGATTAATCTGTCAATTATTTTTTCCATGAATCTGCCACATTATCGTTGACGAAGACTGTTTACGAAATTAAACCAGGTGAAACTCAAACTTTTTCATTTGAGGAGTTTTGGATAGAGCATATTGAGAGCAGAATTTTTTTTTTTTTTTTTTTTCAAACTTTTTCATTTGAGGAGTTTTGGATAGAGCATATTGAGAGCAGAAATTTTTTTTTTTATTTATCTTAAAAGCAAAATATTTAGATATTTTTACAATCTTGGCATAATAACTGCTCTACATGGGTTGCTCTGTCAGCTAAAGGCTAAGAGTCTCTATACTCCAGTTAACGATTATTCTATTACTAAAATAGCTGACGATTATTTAAAAAATTGATTAATCATGATTAATCTGATTTCAGCCCTTCTAAGAAGGATTGTCATTGTTGTCAAAGGTTTTTTATTAAGCTCAAATAAACAGCTTTACAAACACTATGATGGTAAAAGCCAATAGCACAAACACATGATTGGTAAAAAAAGAAGTCACAAAACACTTCATGAATGCTACCACGGACTGTGGGTTGAACTAATCTCAATCCTGCTAATTAGCTCATTTGTTTGAGCAACATGGCTGCATCTGTGTGACTGCTTTGCCTGTGGTCTTCCCTGTTACCAGGCAGCCCCCCATATTCTGACATGTGTGAAATATAACTAAGATCTCCAAATAGTACCCATATAGTAATGTAGTCATGACACCCTACTTTTAGTTTCTCCACAAGTTGAATAAATAGATGGCTATGTCAGACAGCAGACACTAGTGAAAGGACATCGTATACCACAGAAAGTTTAGAGAAAAAAAAACATGCTGTTAGTCTGAATGCTTCAACGGACCACTTTCATCCATAAAAAAAATAAAAAAACTGACTGAAGACATGTGACATCAATCTCAGAGAAAACTTTGATAGAGAAAGTACAAAGTCTTGAGTTTCTGGTTAAAGTAATTTTGCACCAAACTCACAAACAAGGTAAGAACAGAAGGAGCAGGGGGGAAGGGTACTGCTACATTCTCCATTATAGGCAGCATTCAGCACTCACTCCCAGAGTAATTACAACTTTGCAGAGCCTGAGTGTAGAGTAGGCATGCCAACTTTGACCGCACCGGAGTTTTCTGCCTGCCACAGTGCATTTGATTAGCATAAAGCGAAGGATTTCGGAAACCCAAACCCATCAGTGGCACATATGCCTGCAACAAGAATAGCAGGCCACAACTTATAGGTCCACAGAAATAGCCATACCCTTGCTGAGATTGAGGGATATGAGAGAGGCATTGCTGCTTGCTCTTCTTTTTTATAATCCTCCTGGTCTTAGGCTTTATTTAATCTTCAGAGTAAGCTGAAGAGATGTAAGTCCTCTTATATTTGTGCAGAAAATGTTGATATCTGAAAGTGCAACCTATATTTTTTTGCTTTACTTGCTAACCATGGTAGCTCAAGAAGTGCTGGCTTATTTAAATTTTGTAGCTACTCTTTTCTAAACAAACAAAAAAAAAAAAACAGAAGAAAAAATATATATTTAAAGAGAAGACATCCTCCATAACTACCAATGAAGGTTAAAAAAGATGTTGCAGCCAAGGCACCGCAAATTATCTTTAATAAATGTCTTATCCAGAAATTATTTTTTGGCATGTTGCACGGTGTTTCAAGAATTATCATCCAAACAAATAGTTCTTGTTTGCTACATCAAAACCGAACAATCTTACCAATTATTAATCTGCCGTTTTAAGGTCAGAGATGATGGACGGCCATGTTTTTCACCTCCCCTACCCTTTCACAGAGGAATACAGAAAACTATTTTCACACCACATCTACAAGTCTGATTTAAATTATGTATCTTCAAATCTGCTACTCAATCAACATATAAATGAGTGTCATAAGAGCTACATATTTTAATAGTGAAGTATAATCACCATGCCAACCCTTTCTTTTAAATGAAATTTCACCTAAGCTAGAGAAATACTGAATTTGTAAAACATTATTATATAAACATGTGAATGAACTGGTATAGTTAGTTTACACTTCAACACTTAAGTAACAGGCTTTAAAGACGACGTGTTAATGAGATGTATATTTTTCTTCTCTCTAATTTATAGGTTCTATGAATAGGAAGGTGTTTGAAATAAGATCTTGTTAGAGAGTACAAGACAGAAAGATGGCAATAAACAGCGCATGAGGAGACATTTATGCGCAGCATAAGGATTAACTGTTACATCATAATGGCATTAAAAACTATGTTAGATTTTCATCAAAAAAGTAATCTAACCAATTATTTTACTTAGGTTGGTAAAGGCATTACGTTACTTGTAACCTAACACAGCACGTTACTTTAACTTGTTATGTAAAAGTGAACTTTCATAGGTGCACTGTCTCTGTAGTGGGGAGAGATTTGTTTTCAGATTTGAATGACAGAGCAGGGGATCAGAGATAGAGGCATACATGATGAGACACCGATTGGTTGAGGGGCATAATATGGGCAGATGGTAAGTATGCATTGATTTTTAATACAGACTGAGACGAGAAACGTGGGGTAAGGACAGAAAGTCCAAAATTTAATAGCCTCTTTCCCACTGAAAATACATCATTAAGGTGTGTTTTTTAAAACATCGGTCAAACCACTAAAAATCAGCATTTGGCTCCCTTCCCACAGCAAAAACAAAGCTGTGCCTAACCCTTCACTGACAAGCTGCATGGCCTTTGTTTTCCCCTGCAGCCGTGTGTCTGGTGATACCATTCCGCTGGGTTATCGTTGATGATGTCACCGGTGCTACAGAAATCAGGAAAGTAAACAATGGAGAGCAACATGTAAGGAAGCCAGGGTGTAGTCAGTGTGCTTTATTATTCGCCTCTATTATCTTTCCCAATCCCTCCCACCAGTGCTGCTCCATGTTTATCAAATGTAAACAGAGTTGTTTCGGCTTGTTAGATCAGAAGAGACTGGTGTGGTGTGTTGACGTCCATATGTGGCATTCAGTGGTGTAATGTAATTTAGCAAGTCAACCAGGCGCTGGTATTCCCGCAACATGCTGATAAGAGCAGAGGCGATTTTAACGCCGGTCGCTTGCCGAGTTGTTTGAACTCGGGTAGTTACGAGGAATCCTGTGATTTTATCAGCGTAGGTAAAAAGCAACTCGAGTTTTATGAAGCTTCTTAAATCCTCTCATCCTTCAAAAACATGTTTTCCCCCTGCAAGACTGCTTTAGCTTATCAACATGTATTGCTCTTGTGCATAAATTTCAAGTTCTAAAAAAATCTACATAGGATTGTTTCTTTATGTTTTCACAAACATTGTACATATAAATCCCAACTTTATAAATATATTGCAATTAATTGTATTGACTTGCTTGTGCCACCACAAACGCTTAAAATGATGTAGATCACTGTACACTTCTTTCACATATGTAATCCGTTCAATCACTTATATCATTTGTCAATTATTTAAAGATGCGCTGTGTAACCGTTATCCACTGGGGTTGCTAGACTTGCAACCTCCAAGGTTAGCCCCTCTTACTGGCAACGCCGCAATGGTGCAAAATGAAACAGCTTGCTTTACTGTTTTGAAATCTGATAGCAGATTAAGAATTCATTGAGTTATTATAGAGAAAAGGCTAAATGACCCCTTTAGATTAAGTGTAATGGTTGTTCATCATGTGCAGCCAGGTAAAAAGTGTGACCTCTCACGGAGGGTTAAAACAAGATATTGTGCTATGAGATCTGAGTAATTAAAAAGCTTCAAGGTGTTATACAGTTTCTATCAACATGTGACTGTGATTGATGACGCAAGATTAAGCTAATATTATTATTGGTCTAAAATAAGAGGCTTATTCATGATATTTGAAAAAATGATTTATGAAACTTCTACTTTATTTTGGAAGAAAAAATATTCTTAGTTTTATTACTACGTTCTGGTTTTGTGATTATACTGCTACATATATACGTTTAGTCAGTTTTTGTAACAATTCTGAATATTTTCTTTGTGTTGTGTATTCTGAGCTGTAATTCAGCTGGATAAGTGCAGCAATTATTTTTTTGTCCCCTGACAACATGAGGGCGACAAAGAAACCTTTTTGTTGTTGTTTATGACTTTAACAGCCTTATTTGGTGATCATTACTCAAATTGCACACAATTTTGTTAGGCATTTAGCAATTTTTCTGTTCAAGGTGTAATAAAGCGGCTGTGTAATAAGTACAAATAACCATAGCATATTTACAAAATATTGGAGATTTTGTAGGAAATTAAGGTGCTTTGTGTAGTCACACACAAAAAACACAACAAAAACAGAAATAAAGATGCCATAAGTATGCATGTAAATGTTTTTTTGTGGAATAGTAGGTTATGATTTACATTTACCATTTGCCTTTACATTTACCCTTTCATGCTCTCCATATTGGAAAATCAGTTATATTTGAATCGTAAATGAATGGCTGATTTTGCAGCTATTCTGAACCATGCTGGGTTCTGGCTGGAACACTTTGTTGGCTGTTGGTGAAATTTGTTTGAGAGGCTCCCAGCTGGCTCCTAAAGGTATTACTGCAAGATCTGTAATATTCAGCCACTCATGATGCTTTCTGAAACCAGTTCAAATCTAAACATCTCTCTAAAGATATGTTCCACAAGGCCAGACAGTCACCAGAGGTGGTCTCAGGACTCTGCTGGCACTATTGTTCTAGTCAATAAAGGTGCATACCTTTTTATCACTCTCTAAATGTTAAAGAACCATAAAATAACTGGTTTTTGAGCCAGAGCTGACCAAAGAAGAACACACACACACGCACCCACACCGACAGACACAGAGACGTGGGGCGAGCAGGGCCGACAGTAATTACAGCCATGCTAGTTTCCGATGGGGAGTAAAAAAACAGTGAATTGACAGTGGAACTCTCAACCATATCCTCCAGCACTACAGCTAGTGTTCAAATGGAGACCTAGGGGGAATTAATGCATCCTAAAGACTGTTAAGTGAGCGTTGTTCCTGGCACACTGTGAATATCTACATTAAGAATTGGGACACATTTCAGATTGGTGCACAAATCAGCCGATGAAATACTTATAACCTGAAAAGCAAATCCAAACTGTAGGGGGTAGTAGTAGGAGGTTTTTCTTTACCTGATGCATCCAACCAGCACGTGATGGACATTCCATTAGCGTTAAAGGGAATGTGATGTTTGGCATGTTTTGAAAAAAAATTAAGCTATCAAAAAAATATCCTCTTTAAATACACTGATTACTAATGACATCCAAGTAGGTTATGTACATTAAACTAGAAGCATTCATAAATACATTAGGGTCCTAAGGAAATTACTAGAGTTCTGAAAAAAAGATTATTCATAATAGGACTAAATTATAGATGCATTCCATTCACCTTGGAAGACAACAATTAGCGGTTTTTCCATACAAATGTGATGCACTTTTAGAGCAAACTTTTAAAATTAAACAAACAGAAAAGACAAATTAGACATGTTTCTATCCATTGGAGGGGATTAATGAGGCCATCTAAGTGTAATGTCGTCATACATTAATGTTACCCTTGGCTGTAGTAAACATGAAGTACAGTTAGCAAGCTAACACAGACCACAAATCAATGGTTAAGCAAGGTTTTATTGAAGATGTTGAAATCGGGTAAATTGGACTTACTTTATTGTGTCTGGTAATATTAGCAATGTCATGCCATAGGCAGACATCGAGATAGAAGTGTGATTCTAACACTTGCATTCAAGACGCTGGTAAGAGAGACAGCTGATCAGTCATGTGAGGTACGTTTTTTGTATGTCAGAACTTATTGGAAAATGTGTTTCCATTTCTTCTGTAGCGCAAAAATAGTAAAAAAAAAAAAAAAAGGAACACTTTAAGCGAGCATAAAAATGTTACTGTAAAATTTTAATGTGGTGCAATTTCCAAAGGCTGCACCAACAGACTAGCTCCAATTAAGCTTTAAATACTTCAAACTAAATATTTTGCAGAGATATTTTTGATTCAAAATAATATTGTACTATATCAGAGAAATATAGCCAATAGGAATCTTTGGGGGTTTGGATTTTCTATCCCAGAATTGCCTGTGTAAAGTCTCAGTCGTCTATGTCATGGCAACCACAAAACAGGCTTAAATCAGAAGCAATCGGACTGAAAAAATATTGAGAAAAAGTTAATGATTTTTGTTCCAGAATTTTGACTTCAATAGTAATTTGTAATTTGAAACTCAGAATTCAAATTTAGGATGAAACTCAATACTCATCAAATTATTGGTTTTAGTCCACTGCCATTATGCCATAGTATATGTGGGATAACAGGTCGGAATAAAGTACACAAATACAATTAGAATTGTGACCAGAGAATCTAGACTTAAATCAGTATTGGCAAAATCTTCACAAACATGAGAAATCAGTTACAACATATTACTTCCTAAATAATTTGTATTTGGAAAGGCAGCAACGCCAGGAGTAAATGAGAGAGTTCGAAATCTGGTAAAACCAAAAACACATTAAAAACTCAGTAATGAGAATTACAAACTTAGTAGAATGGTGACGTTTATTGTTTTTTAATGGTTAACAACCAATTAAACATGGTGACCTTTGTTTCATAAAAATTACAATAAACCTTGAAAGCACCGTGGCAACCATGTGGCTCAGTAGTAAACCATATAATAAATTCAGCATTTGGTCTTTCCCTGTCCTGCATTATGGCAAGCTACTGATAAAGGCCAGCAGCACCACTAATTAAAAAAAAAAAAGAACTTTTTTTATTTTCTTAATGTCCAGAGAGCAATAAAAAGGACTTTGCTGCAAAATGACCGGAAACAGCAGGAAGTTGTTGGAAGTATGTCTTTCCTATCTCCCTTCCTCTTAGAGCGGTTACTGCTTTGGTCAACCACTGATAACACCAGAATGTTTGTGTTTTCTCTTTTAAACAGGGAAAGCATGACTAAAGGTCGATACAAGAGAAACAAGAAGTGGATGACCCACAGCTTCAAACCCCAATGGCTGTTTCCTGCCCTTTCATGGACATTAACCTGTGCTGCAGATGCATTGTAAACAGAATATCCTTTGAGACCATAACAACTAGTACTTTAAGTGTCAATTCAAAACAGAAATTACCTCTAACTATAAGGAAGTATAAGGTTCAGTGGTTAGACTAAAATAAATCTTTTAAAAGCAAGAACAAATATGTGTGGAGCCATCTGTTGAGATACGACTCTTATCAGCTGAAACCACACCTTATTCTGATGACAGAGATCAGCCTTTATTCTAAGGTGAAGTGTTCACTGGCCCAAAAAATAGTCACAAATCTACATGTTTTAAATTAATGATAGTCTATCATAAAAAAAATCAGTAAGACTATTATTCAATACTGAGGAAATTGGAGTAGTTAAAGAAAGTCCAACACAGGTTGCATACAACAGGAAGTAAAAGAATGAGCGTATGCTGAGTAAAGACAACTATCGTAAAAACCATCCTTAGGGAAAGCTGGCACAGTAAACTTCCTGCTCTGTGTGTGTGTGCATGTTATTCTGAATGCTTGTTCTGCTTGGGTTATCAATCTTAACGTGTGCTCTGTCATAAAGCCTTCGGTCAAAGTCTGTTGCAGAGAAAAAGCGGTTCCGAGGGGACAGAAAGTGATTCAGCTGGTAATGATCACTGCTCACTTACTCACAGATAAAGGTGGAAAACCTGCCTGAAAGATTAGAACCCAAAAGTGCTAAAATCTGAAGAAAAATAAATCTAGGTGGGAGATGGCCTGGTGATCTGAAAGCGTTGAATGTGCAAGAACTTTGCTTTTATTCTGTTCTTACTATTCAACTTTCTTTGTTGTCTCTATAAAAACCCTATCATTGGAATATAAATAAATGTATTTGTCTCAGATCCTGCTGTGATTTTTTGACAACATCCTAGGGTGTCTTTATCCATAAATTCAACTCGCATCAATTGTTATATTAAGGCTGTTGAGTTTGAAACAGCTGTGTTCATGTCTGATAGGGGGAATAAGCCATGAGGTATAAGACAACTTAGACCAGTCCATCTTTCAAAATATCAGAATGAAAAGCTAGATAATATGAATCTGTCAGGAATACCCCTCCCCCAGCAGCTTTAGCTGGTCTCCTTTCCACATTAGGATTTTTTTTGGAGCAAAAATACATCAAGAAGGTTTGTTCTACATTGTCTACTTGACAGAAATAGAGTTTTATCCAAGGTTTTAGAGAATCGCCGGGAATCTGTGTGGAAAATAAAAAGAAGAGGCCAGAGACCAGCACCACCCAAGGCGTGAAGTTAAGTCCTGGTGCTGTTATATATGCAAGGTCTGAGCAGGCAGTAAAATACCGTAGCCTATGATAGATCTGTTTAGCTTGGAACATAATCCTATGAAGTTCCATAACCCATACAAAAACACAGGCCTTAACGTCTTTTCTTTTTCCCACCTCTTTGTAGATGTGCCAAGACAGTGCCTATGCCTTCAATGCAAATTTAGAACATGTAATTACAGAGACTTGGATGTAGTAAATCTCAGCCTTTAAGAAAAAAAACGAGTAATATGCGGTGGAATCATTGCATGGAGTTTATGATGTGGGGATGTGTTGAACTACTTTCAAGATGTTTAATAGATTTGAATAAATAATGAAATATTTGTAAGGATTCTCTCTTTTTGTGGTAGAAAGTATATATGCCCCTTAATCGTCTTTTACAAACACAAAATGTAATCTTTTTTACTGGAATTGTCTGTAATAGCATTTAGTTGTAAAATTATTGTATAAGGATGATTTGCTTTGCATGGTTTTTCTCAGAGGTAGATATCTGAAAATGGTAAAATATCAACATGCCTAAATCCAGGCCCACACTGAATGCATGTGGATGCAGTGCAGTTACACAAATCATTAAAATCAATCTGTACACTCACATCAGCAATGGTGCGGTGCTGATATGGTTAATAACGCTGTTCAGTTCGACAAAACGTTTCTGAAAGAAAGAAACTTTGCCAGACGCTACAGCACTCTCCACATGTAGCTCCCAAAGTTCACCAGCCAAATGGACAGAAAAATGGTCCCAGGGATTTTTTGGAAAAAATTAACCAACCACTTCGGGTAGCCTGGCTTGTGAAAAACAAACAACCAAAACAGGAACACAATAAAACAGAGGGGCAAGTGGAGAAAGAAAAGGGATACTTTTGCCACAAACAGCAATTTTGTTCAACAACTCCCGGACAGATTGTGAACTTCTTTTCTTACTAGCACAGTTTCTGCAACTAGAGCTCCAGCTGGGCCAGGCTGGTCGCAGGGCTCAGTGTGAGTGAGTTTTTGCAGCTTGTCCCACCACCTTTGCAAGTTATCACTTGTTATCAGCATCAGGTGTATGTCCGCTCCAGTCCTTTATTGCCCCTAATGTTTTGTTCTTTTTTTAATTGCTGTTAAGTCTTGCCAGCATTTCTGTCCCTGCTAAAATATAAATCCTTAACAGTCACCATCAGCAAAAATATATTGGCTCCCTAGCCAATCTAGAACCTGATGGTGAGCAATATACGTTAAATGTGTGCAACGCACCCTCAGCATGTTGCATCACCCCACTGTTGTAAATTCTTGTAATAAGATCAGGATAGTGGTGAATTTGCAGCTGTACCATACTCTTTCTGTTTTCAGATAATGTGTTAAATAACAAACTTGTAAGGCTTCAGAAGCACTGTGTTTCCAGAACAATTCAATCACGAAACAGAAAGACCACATTTACTAATTAGCTGACCAAAGCCAAACTTTCCCACTGGTATTTATTTTGGGCTAAGAGAGAAGGGTGTGAATCCAAAAGCAGACTCATTAGGGGAAAAAAATGAGAAAACAATAATACTTTTCCCTCTTCTGCATAAATTGACTCTATGGCGAACAAATACATCTACATTTGCAACGTGACAAAATGTGAAAAAGCTCTGTATAAAGAACATCTTGTACTTGTTACCAAGTTTTTTTTTTGTTATCTATTTTAACTTTTTCTCCCCAAAACGTTTCTTGATCCACTCCAAAGCTCGTTGCAGCAGCAGACTTACAAAAAATAACAAAATCTCAAAGAGGGAGCAGTGATTTAATGTTCCCTCCTCTGTAGAAACCAGTGTTAGTTAAAGTTGAACTTGTAAGAGCCGCTGGTATCCCACTGATAAAAGTTTAAATATGCTTTGACATGCATGAACGGGCGTTATCCCTTTGCTTCTACGTGATGTTATTTTTTTTTTCATTGTTCAGTGAGCTCTCCTGACAATTATAAATTATTTAGGGCATAAAAAATGTACTGTAAAGAGATTTTGCCCTAGGTGGATGTAAGCAGGGGCTTCATTATACAATTTGAAATCTATATGTTGGGTAGAAACCTTAATCCAAGTGCTAAATAAGTGATGAATTATGAAAATCTGTGTGAGTCCAAGATGCAATGGAGGACGTTTTATAATAGGGAACATGATTAGGTGTAAAAAAAGGACATTTTTAGAACATTCCAAATGAAATGTTATTTTTGTAGGTGTATAAAAGGCAACACATGTTCATCACATAGTCCCATTTTATCTGGGCCATAATAAATATCTTAAAACATTTTTAAAATCATCTATGAATCCTATTTTTAGCAGAGATATAAATGTATTATAACCAAGACCTCTTATCAGCTTGGCTTAGCTGAGCTTTTTCATTAACGTTGACAGAACACAAACCATATGTTCAAACTGAAAAGTCCTCATTTTTCTTTACTCTTTATCATTTGTTTTCCTTTTTCTAGCCATTAGGGAGAGTGTAGAATAGCTGCAGGCCTCGTTTGGGAGGTAAGTTAAATAACAGCTCCTTATTTGGTCAGAAAATTCCCATCACCACTTCCAACAAAAATAACCGCAGTTTGTTGATGTGACTACCTTGAGAAACAAGACCACACACATCATTGAGGACAAATTGTAGCAACTGCTGCTCTACAATCCCCCCCGCCCCCACCGTTCAGCTGCCTGATCAACTGCACTGAAGTTACTGACGGTGTTCATGGAGCAGCAAGCACACCTTTTCTTTTTTAAACCCTTTCCTACATAGCCTCTTTGCTCTCCTGCCCATTTCAGCTGGCCTTACTTGATTAGAAATGAACCATTAGTTTACCTTTTAGACCTGCTCTTTAAAAAATACCAAGTTCTTTTCTGAGATAATTAACATTTTAATGTCCTAATCTATTTAAAAACCCATTTTCGTGACTAAAGTTGCTGTTACTTTGTGGCCACTGAAGCACTTTTTCAGAGTTTTTATGTATTTACCAATTAATCTTTCTTTAATTTCTAGGAGCTAAACTATGTTTTAAGAGACATAAACTGAACCAGAGAACCAAAGCTTCTCCATGTGGATCCCAGTCCACTTCCATAATAATGTCTTGAGAATTCAGCCCATATCCAAATAGTGAGAAGGACAACAGTACATTTCAGACCAAACTTATGAGCCTTTTACTAATGTTGTTTGGCTAATCTTGCAATTTTCTTCTCATTTTGCATTGATCACTCTTAGATTAAGATCAATAAGGTTAAATGGCAGAATCATCTGAAAAAAAATTCTTTATCTACAAATGAATAAAGTTAAACCAAAAACTAGTCATGAAGTTGGAAGAACTAGATTTAACATTTGCCTATTTAAAACAATATAAAAGGAGTATAAAAACCAAAATGTATTCTTTAATCTAGTTTTTCTTTTTCAAAAGGTTATTAATGAAATCATACTATTTTCAATAATTGATAATATAACATGACCTGGTTGTTGCACTCATATTTTCACTATTTATTAGGGCTGAAACAATTAATCCGATTAATTGTGATTCATCAATTATTGAAATAATCCTCAACTAATTGAGGTACTGGAGCATAAAGACTCTAAAACATGACTTTAGCTGACAGAAAAACCTACTTAGAGCTGTAATTTTACAAAAAGAATAATAAATATATAAACATTTTGCATTTAAGATTAAAAAAAAAACATTTTCATCTTTCAGTATGCTCAATCCAGAACTTCTAAATTGGAAAATTGTAGCTTCACCTGATTTAATTTAGTAAAAAAAAAATCTTATTTGAGGAACCTTTGGCTATCCGATTATTAATCATTTAATTGAAAAAATAATCGACAGATTAATCGATTTGCAAAATAATCGTAGTTACAGCCCAACTATTTATCTTCGGAGACTAGTTCCAAGGCTTGGAGATCGGAATGCCTCTTTGCCATCACCCTAATCTTTCATTCCCTTTACACGTTCTCTATCAGATTCAGGTCAGGACGCTGTAAATGGATACTGTAAATGTAATCATATTTCTGGTCAGGAGACACATACAAGTGAAAAGAAAACAATACTTTAAACCCCAATCTACCAAGAGTTATAACAATTTTATCCTAACCTGTAACCTTGTCTTCTAGACATTTTTTTTATTTTTTTTTTGAAAGCTTACTTTAATGCAGCTTGGTTTCTATCTTAATATGTACTATATCATTTCTAGTCTGTAGAATATTTCTTTTTTTTTTAACTGATTAATCTTAGGTGTATTTGCTTATTATGCATTTTGATTAATCTGTCCTTTAATGAATAGCAATGTGAAAATATATAATTTGTTCTTTTTTTGAGTGCGACTAAATCGTGGGGTAAAGAATTCATGCTTTTGATTTTTTTTCTGAACCGTGATGACACCTGATTTATTTAAAATACTTTAATGTAGCATTATGCTGAAGTAGGCTGGCAAAGCATAACTAACCTAATTTAAACCATTAGTCTTAACACATTTCATATTAGCTGATCAACAACACATGTACATTTATAAGAAATCTCTATCTTTAAATGAAGGTTCACTTTCCACTACTTAAAAGCCCCTTTTTCCTCCTCTACCTGGAAACACAAGCTGCTTGATCTGCTTTGAAAGAGCTCAATGAAATATTAATCATGACATCACTTCCAGAGAACTATGCGAGAACACACTTTAGAGTGTTGGAGTGGGAAAAAAAAAAAAACAAGTTCAGCCCACTCTTGTTGTGGGTGAAAATATGGTGCTCATGCTGCACACAGTTTTAAAGCAAAGCAACCAGCAGGTTGATGGTTGCCGCTTGGCAATGTAATCTGCGTCAAACAATGTAAAAAGCTCTACGTGTTCAATGCATTCAAGGCCTTTACAGCTATTGCCATGTTTGGATGAGGGAAGCCTTAGTGCTATCTTATAATCTACATCTTAACGGATTACTTCAACCACTGACTTAGAAGGAAGTGCTTTGACATTTGCAGTATTATATACATGCAGTTATTAAATCACCAAACCATATGAACATATGATCCAAGAAACAATCTGCTTTTCAAACCTTTAGGTCCACAATCCATAAAAACATGATTAAGAATGTGAAACTTGAAATTGTATATTGATCACACTAAGGTTAGACTTACCTGTCTTGGTGTTGATGGCAAAGAAGCCCTGTGGATTCCCACTGGTGATCCTATAGCTGAGCTTGTCGCTGGCCTTTGAATCAGGATCAACTGCATTTATCTGGATGATTGACACATCTTTCGGGGAGTTCTCCATGACAGAGGGGTAATAGACGGGTTCGGTCGTTTGTGGTGCATTGTCGTTGACATCCTGTACTTCGATGTAGACCTCAACAAAACTAGAGAGGGGCACCACACCCCGATCCATGGCATAGACTGTTAACCAGTAGTGAGGCGTTGTCTCATGATCCAGCCGCTCTAGTGTTCGAATGACACCTAAGGGAAAAAAAAAAAAAAAAGAATGAATGACCTTTAAAGTTTGCATCATATAAAATCATCTCTAAATTTGTTTTACCAAATTAAAAGATTAATTTGTTCATCAAAGGACACTGTCCTGAAAGATGTCAATGTTGTACATTAACAACTACCACTCCTTGCTTTTCTGTTTACATTTCCCTATCATGCGGGGGCTCTAACCTTCAGCTGAGCAAACAAAAAGGCTTCATATCATCAATATATGAGTAGTTTGGGATGACAGTTGCTGGATACACTGCTGAATGAGAAACTCCTGTAACATGAAAGAACGGTGTGTGACACATATGTGCTTGATAGATGCCATACATTACTGATGGTTCATCTATCCCTGACTCTGAATCAATGGGAGACATATTTGGACGTGACCAGCAGCATGAAAGAAGCTTGTTGAATTTTTATATGGAAAAACTAAAAACAACGTTCACATCATTGAATTCACTTTAGTACATTTTATTTCTATCCAGATAAAATTAGGAAAGCACTCATCAGGTGCTTAGCAGGCACTTACCAGAACAGGCATGGATAAGTGTGGAAATGTGTAAAGATTTCTTAAAATAAGTCAACATTGACAATATGAAATTGAGGTAATTCCGAGCTCATTGACAAAATGACATATAGATCTAAATTTAAAGACATTGGGATTTAAATGTGTCATGATGCCTCAAAATCAAAGTTAAACAAAGGAAAAGCAGTGTACATAACAAAGAAAAAATTTTGTCCTAAATCCCAAATGGGCACAGTTAAGCTTCAAATGACACTGATTTACTGTTCTTCTTTCTGATATAATTTACTCAATCACCTTTAAAGGCAATCCAGACAGCTTTCTTTAAAAGTAAAGCTGAAAAACAAAATTTTAATAACAAAACACAAAGCCCTTCATTGGAAGATTTATCAAAGCAACAGGACCGTGATTTGAAGAGTGATCGCCAGCGACATGACAAGCTGTTATCACTGCGAAAAGACATGCTTCAACTAATGCTACCCTGTTCAATAGAGTAACAAAAAAACACAAACCCACATATTTGTCTGTCAGTATGGCATAATGTAAAAAGAAAACACAATGTCAACGACTCCAACTAGAGTCTTGGTCATTTTTACTTCACTTTTTTCTATTTTTGCAATTAAAGCCTTCATTTTTTTTTTTTGTTTAAGTGAAATAAATCAACTTAAACAATCTCCACATTACCTTTAGCCTTAAGCGGGGGTAACTGCCATGCATGGGCTTAGTTAATTGTTTTTTGTGTCCATGGATAATGTGGACCAAAAAGCAAAGCTTCTAAATGACTGCTCCTGCACTTTATCATCCAGTTGACATTACCCTTGAATGGTTCAGTTTATCAACAATCACAAAGTCAAGTCATGAAGGGCATAATAAAAAAGCAAGAATTGGCAAGACAAAGGAAACCATGTTAATGTCCCTTTAAACCGCATTGACAGTAAAAAAGAATTGAATACTTTCCCATGAATTGCTAAAGAAATTTATGGTTTTATTTGAGCATGCTGTTATCTCAAGCTAATAAAATGAATTCTTCTATTGATGTGTAATATGAGCAGATATGGGTGTTTTTTTCCCTTTGAGTTGTTGCCATTTACCCATAAAGACATTTGTAGTCACTGGCAGCTTAGATAAGAAACTCCAAGAAGACCATAAAAAAAACATTTTCTGATAGCGTACAAAGAGTATCTGAGATGTGTCCCAGCCTTTGTTTGCTCACCCAAGCCTACAGAAATGAACTGCGATGTCACAAACATTTACCATTGGGCAATAGATTGTTAAAAGATCTATACTCAATGGGACATGCCACCCAATGCAGAAATTTGTCCTATTGCTTTTATTCCTGTATCCTGTCTGCATCAGTCATAATTACTCAATGCTAATAATTAGTTCCTCAATTGATGCATGTGATCTAATAAGAAGTGTAACCTGGCAAAAACAGTCAGCTCAAAACACTGCTTTAATGTTTAAAGCACCACAAAAACAATAACACCATAGATGCATTTCCTAAACATTTTGGATTGTATTTGAACAAAAAAAATTGCTTCCCTCTGAAATGAAACAAAAAACTATTCAAAAACATCAAAACTTTGTAAAATTTCATAACTGAATTACATCTTACTCAAATCTTAATTTTACATATTCATAAACCCTTTATAGAAATAGACAAAAGCTTTGGGAAAAAAAAACAAAACAATTATTTCATTTAACCTGCCTGGGGCTTCGCTAAGCTATGACCTCCACAGAAACCGCAGCGATATTAATCAGAGTATTTACAAAGCCTCTGTATGATAGATGCTTCTCTGTAACCTAGAAGTGCTGTTGGTCACCATTCTTAAAGAGGGAGACCATCATCCCAGTCTGCCAGTCCAGGATCACTGTCCCCAACATTAAATGTTGAAAGGAGCGTGTCATCCATGATAGCCAAATAACATCTAAAGACCTAAGGTACTAAGAGGCTGATCTCATCCACCATTGAAGCCTTACAACGATGGAGTTAAAACTGCTGGGAGGAGGAGATCCTCAAAGTATTTCTTCCAACATACGACAATGTCCTCCGTCAAGGTCAGCGGTCCCTCGCTCCCTTTGCGACCAGTGTTAGTGAAGCACTCCCTGCCCCTTTGCTAAAATTGCTTTGAGGCCAACTAAGCTCTCCCAGAGGTGGGAGTTCAACATATCCCTGACCGAGGGTGCCACCAGACTTCCCCAGCAGACCCTTTCTACTCACTCGGGCCTGTTGAATTTGTCTGTCTTTCTTCTCTTCAATCATATTCAGCACAGCACTAGGGCTCCTCTCGAACACCTCAGTGTCCCATGTTACCTGAGGTCAGAAGATAGGACTACAAAATCTCTTAACAGCTTAAAACTCACTCATGACCTATGAACTCAGGTGTTCTGGTGCAGAATACACTGATTCACATCCTTATGCTCAAACATGACCAATCCATGACATGCTCAGAAGTCCAATAAACATAGCTGTGGCTCAGAGATGGTGTCAGTTCCTCCCTAATATGCGCATCCCCAATTACACTGTCGTTTGCATCATGGGCACTGGAATTTGATAATTACAAAGAAAATTGGCAATACTGAATCGTCTTCCTTTGGTAACAACTTCTACAGAGGAAAGGTTTGTCAGGTAGTAAACTTTCAGAACTGATCAAGTTGGAAATCAGTAAGCCGCCATCTTGGCTGCATGGCATAGGTTTAAATTAAATAACATTATACATCTACACATCCCCAAAACAATCGGTTGAATCTTGGCTTAGCTGGAATTTGAAAAAAAGTCCTAAACTCAAGAAATAACAAACACCACTGTAACAGGGGTTACGAAGTTGTTAAAGAACAAAGAAAAAAAAAGTTGCTTAATGTTAGTTTGAAAAGGTGCAACACAAATATGCAGAAGAGAATACAAAAAGGAAAAAAAAAATATGAATCACTGACTGTCTCAACGCCAAGAGAGATGCCTGTGCTTGTAGGCTCAGCAGATTTCGTCTCAGACATTGGTGTTGTGCCATTATTCTCTTTGTACTGCAGAATAGCTGCTAATGATTTTGCTTTGAAATGTATAAATAAAAAAGTTAACTTTATCCCAAATTTGCAACAAACAGATAGGAAGTGAGGCTTGTCATATAGTAACAATTTTCAAGAGTAATGTTTTTTTACCCTCCTTTATATTTATTTAACTTAAAGGGAAATGCTGTCAAAAACCTTGGATGGGAAAAAGCACAGATGAAAATCTATCTGACTCTGCTTCTAGGGGAATCGTTTCTAACAAAGCAGATGAAAGATGATTCTGAAGAATTTACTTGTCACACCCTTCCCATATACTAACCTACCCAGTAACGCAAGAACAAAACCTGCCCTCAGGCCACATAAAAAAACAGGCCATGCAAAAGCCTCTGCCAAGACTGCCTTTCCGTTTTTTTCTCCCTTCTCTTCTTTTCCCTCTGGCTTTGTTCTTCAAAGCTACTTGAGCACAGCGGCAGTGCCGTTGAGACCCCAGACAGCCATCAGATGTTTAGCTATCAGGACCAGCAGGTATTTTATGTCTGTGTACATAATCTACAGTTCATTCAATAAAAAGCCAATAGTGTATTATTTTAAGATGCTGACATTTTTTTAAACCTGCTTTGAGCAGTTCATGGAACGTCAGAAGCAATGAAGACAAAAATTGAACTTTAGTAAAAGCTCTCTACGATATCAAAATAGGGAAAGTTCCTTGATCTGTGTCCTGTGCAAAGTTACGAACTGACCTGGAAAGCAAGGATGTACAGCATTGCTCATTCTGCAGCTAAAGAAGGTAAGTTATCTTTATTTGAGCCACGTCGGTTAAAATGGCTCACCTCTACCCCACATTCCTGTGCCCTCTCTACAGTCCTGTAGCTCACATGCTTGCATAAACTCTCTCAGTATGCACCGCCACCCCCCCCCACAAGCCTTGGCAAAATTTTTGAAATTCCTCTACCTTGTTGTTGAGCCTTGTGTAACAGAAAGAACCCTTAACTTAGCATCTTATTACCCAACAGATTAGATTTCATAGCTGCCCCCCACTTCCCCATTCCGATGCAAACACACTAAAGTTGCACACATCTCTGGAAGACATCTCAGTTTTAAGGATTTTATACCGGACATTAAATCCAAGAATTTTCTGTGATGTAACATATAAGTAATATAATCAAAGGGAATGCTCTTAACATTACTGGTCAAGCTATGTGGTTAGTTGGCCTTTTTATCCACAATAATTATAAGGTTCCTCCTTATCACACCAACAAAAAAAAAAAAAGACACAAAATATATAAAATCGCTACTGTTATAGCATGTGAAGTGTTCGGGTTTGTTGTATAAAGTTCAAACACTGGTTTATATGCAATGGAAATCTAATGAGAGAAAGAAAATACTTTTTCTTGGTACTGCAGCTTTCTAAAAATATGTTAAAAAGAGTGGTTTTCTCTGTTTGTTATGGGAGATCAAGAGTAAAAAGGGATGAAACGCATCTAAAACCATCTAAACAGATTTTAAAATCGGTGGTTGGCACTAAAATATATATTTTTTTAAATTAAACTTATACTTCAGTTTTTATTTGTTGTTGTTTTGTTTTGATAGATTTGTTCCTCAGCTTTCTGAGTAAAAAAGTAAAAAACCTCTGGGGCGTACCTATTCTATGTTTGAATGTGCTGAGCTGATAAAACAGTGTTGCGAAGTAGCTTATGGGAATAGGGTTTCATCCTAAAAGATCCCAAAAAAATATTTATTGTTACCAATTTATGTTTAAACAGTTCAGTCAATTGACTGCTAACAACTGCAATGTAGCCTTCATAGTGCAAAACTAGCCTAAGAAGATCAAATGCTTTAATAATATTTCCATACATGAACTACTAGATCTTCCTCTACCAGAAACAACATTATATTAGTAACATGACTAACATAAATTCCTCTGGTCCGTTTGCAGGGCACAGAGAGGTCATAATATTGGGATTGGCCTGAGAGATAATCTTGATGATAAAGAGCTGCATAAAACCATGTCTCTCAAATCTGCCTCAACATACCAGACAAACTATCACAGCCCTTAATTTCAGTGAGCCATTTTCCACTTCATGCATGACTAGGCGGTGATACTTGGGACAAAAAAAAACAGCTGTCAACGGCTAGTTTATAGCAAAGGGGAATATCATTTAATTTATTTTTTTTATCCATTCTGGGTGGCTTGTTTTAGGTTGTGGGAACACTAGCTGAGGCTAGTACAGGTAGTGGGTTTCCTATAATATTAACCAAGGAAGTTCTTAAGTATGTAATTCCAAAGCACATCATAATAAAAGTTTTTAAATTTAAAAAAAGCTAAGGTAAACAACAGGATTGCCAGAATGGATTTTTCTTTCTATATTAAAAGAATCTTTTTAATTCCACTTTAGATAGCTTTTGAGATTAGGTTGACAATACAAAGCATCCATTGTTAATGAAAACCCTGTTCAAAGGTCCCTTCAAAGGAAAAAGCCTCTGAGTAATACAAAATCGCTGGTGTATTTCAGAGCAGCCTTTACCTTTTACCTCAGAGTCCTGAAAAGCTGCCTCTCTGTTCCTTTGAAGACAATGAGGACATTGCAGTTTATTTACACATGTTATTCCCTGAACATTTTTTTTAAATCCAGATTTACAACACGTTGATGTCTCTATCTGCACAGCTAGAGTTCCAAAGTCAGGCAAAGGCAGGGAGTAGTAAATGTTATTTCTTAGTTTTTTTTTAATAATAAATTTGCATCAATCTCAATCATAGAATCATCCCAATCATCACAGAACCAGCTATTCTAAGATGTGTACCTTTGTATAAATATTTTTTGCATGTTTAAATAATCCATTAGAAGCTCTTCACTAGGGATGGGCAATGGCCTTCAGATATACACAGGTTATCATTTAGTTTTTTAGCAATAAAAATGCAAGTCTAGGATTTGAAAATGAAAAGCCCACAGATTTAAAATACATCAACAATATATTATTGTTTTTCATTAAATAAATCTTATTTGTGTAACACCCAAAATAAACATACTGGCTTGTTTTTCAATCAAATCAATCAATCAATCCACTTTATAGTCAACTACAATTTACATTGCAATCGAGATTTCAGATTTAGTACCAACTGTTCATCACAATACATCACATACATTGGGGTGGGGTGGGGGGGCTGAGAGGGGGAATGGTTTAACTGAGGCCATGCGTGCTGCAGAATGCTGCCTTTGGCGCGTTCTTATGGCTACCCAGGTTACCACCGGTTACCTGGCTTCCCAGGTCCTAGGTGGTTACCTATAGCGCTGCCTTTATCTCTGTGGAAAGATAGGAGCTACAAGAAAACATGCTAAATACAAAACAAATAAAATGCCCTAGTTCCCCTGTATTTTTTTTATACACAAAGTCTGATTTACACCATATCTAAAGATTCCACATCCTTGTAACAAAAAGACAAGGTAGTCAGGGTAGGCAAAGCTAAATATTTTTTTATCCTCATTGTAGACTGCACTTAAGAACCTCTGTGATCAACTTTTCCACTTAGAGACACAAAAAAACAACAACCTACCAATTTTAATGTCTAAACTTTAACTTAATCTACTAATTCTCAGCCAATGAAATTGATGTAATCATTTGAATATAACTTAAAATGTACAAAGCTTACATAACTGATTTAAACATTATATTATTCTTAGATCAAAAAATGGGAACAAAAATAGCTAGGTAGATCTCAGACAGCCATGGTTACATTTAAGACTCAGGAAAATCTAATTGGGTATTTAAAGGCATTTATTCACCTGGTGCAGAAAATAACACCTTTTTTTTTTTTACTTACACTTTTTCCAAACGAAAATAAAAAATTAACAACTGGTTGTTTTTAACAAAGTGCCATGGAGTTATTTTTTGCCCTTTGATCTAAAACAGGGGACAACATTTAATTTGAAAAAGATGGAACATGTTAATCAAATTAAGCCGGTATGTGTTCATCTTTTGTTAGTCAGAAAATAAGCTACAAGAAAATGGCCTCTTGTCTAAACTTAACCGTCATAACAGTGAGAATGCTGAAAGTTATTCACAACTAGAGCAGTGACAAACAAGACAAAACATAGGGGTAGGCATGTCATCTTATGCAATACCCCATCACTTTAAGAGAATGTACTTTGAAAATATATAACTGTTTAATGTATTAATGCAATTCACTGGTGAATGTCAGTATGGCAGTAGATTAACACATAATGAGGCACATCCTTTGCACGAGGCAGCTCTTGTTTCTTAAAAAAGATTTAATGGACTAAAAGCACAACATACTCCTAACTGGAGAAAGTGTGTTATTCATTTAGCAACCTACAATCAACTTTGTCCCGCCGCACATTCCTGGTCCCATCTCCACAGTAACAGCACTCAAGCAAGAACTCCTTGATATAATGTGCCACTTTGCAGCCCAAAATTTGTCTCGAACAAATGGAAGATGAGTGACAGAGGGGAACTGCTCACACATTTCCAACGCCAAACTGATGCAAAACAACTCGCTGGCCTTTTCTGAGAAATGTGTTCACTTTAACAGGAGAGCTTAAAAATAAAGACAAAGCAGAAAAAGTAATCTTATTTTAAAATTGAACTGGACTTTGTCATTACCCATCAAACTGTTTCGTTTACTTTCACAAAGAGGGCTTTCATAGCACAGGCTGCAAGCAGCTTCAAGTGAAAGGGCGATGCATATTTTATCCAAGAAGAAAGGGCAATGCATGCATTATACAGCCAGCATCTGCTTCCCATGTACAATGAACACTCTCTGCTCTGGTCACCCTGTACACTCAATAATTTCACTTGAAGCCAGGACACAGCAGCTTTGATTACATTTTCTGAGAGACTTCTCATCACTATAGCATTTGTTTGCCCTTTTCCTGTGTAAGAATGGTACAACAAAGAAAAAAATAACAATTACAAAGGAGAACCCTGGGATGAAAGTATCATTTAGCATTCTAAACAACAGGAATTAAACAACGACATCACTCGAGATCTGAGCAGAGCTAAAGGTAACAGATGACGACTTGACAGGTGGATCTAAATATGTTGCTGATTGTATTTTCCTGAAATGTGCTTATGCTGTTTGCCGACTAGAACAGCTGCTTCAGAATATACAACATGGTCCTTTATTCATCGATTTTTGACTTACTCTCTACATGACCTTTTAATCAGATGGACCACAGCTCATCAGAAAGCAAAAGTCCTTTTTATGGTAAAAGAGACGTTCTCCTGGCGAGACTTGAAGTCATGTTGCCCTTTTAAAGCTTTTTGTACGTGGGTTCTGTTAATGCAACGGGATTCATACCTGAAACTTTACATCAAATCTCTCTAGCTTCTCTAAAACCAAAAAAGTGTTTGCAAAGTGATTAAAGATAAATGTGAGAATGAACAAACGATTACTCACCGGAATTAAAAGTCATTATCTATGAAATGTTAACTGATTCAAGGTGTGCTAGGATGAATCAGACATGATTTGAGGAGCGGGGACTTGCCCAGGTTAATCTAGATAAGCATTCTTTTATGGCTAGCCTTTACTGAGGAATAGTCATGGTTGCCAGTATCAAAGCATAGGCTGGTTTAAAAATGATTCATTTCTTTTTATAAAAAACGCAAACATGTCCTTGAGTTCTGACTTTTTAAGTGTTATGCACCACTCTTCCCAGCACTGCCCCTTAGATGGCAATATAAAATTAAACTAATTCTTATGGTTACAATAACCTACATGTTAAGTTTTAGAAACTACTAGAATAAATGTATCAAACTGGCCTCAGCCTAATTGAGCCGTATAGAAAGATTTCATTTTCTTTTCATTTTTCTAAATATTTTCAAATTAACTTTACAGATATTTGCATCGTACTTTTGAAAGGTACACATGTTTTAGAGGAATTACATGAAAAAAACAGCTTTCACAAGATTATTACTGACCTACATATAGTATGCAGCGCTCCAGTGGCTTTCCACAGACAGTTAGCTAAGCAATGGTTTATGGGGAATGCAAAGCTATGGGTGCAGGAGTAAGGAGAACTTGGTCTTATCTTCACCCAGATTCTACTTTAGCTTTTTTTTTTTATTATATAATATACTATACTATAAAAATACAATAATAAGTGTGTTTTTAGAGAAAATGTAGACAACATGTAAAAAAAAAAATATAAGACAGAGGTTACGGATAGAAAGAGTTAGGGGTTTTCAACTTTTTCAGCTCAGTTTGCAACATTGTGCCTGTGCTGTGATTTCTGCAAGCATTACGGTTGACTCTGCAGCAAAATCCTTAAATTTAGCTCTGCAGCTACAGCACTCATCTGTCAACCCCAAGATTAGTAGCTCAATTGCCGACGTTGGCCCTTCAGACAGCAAATTGGTTGCTTTCACATGAGGTCTGACCAAATGGGTTTAAAAAAGCTAAGGTATTTTTAAAAAGAGACAAAAGAAGAGCACATTTGAAAACACTTCATCACTCCATTAAACCATGTTCACCTTTAAACTCTAAACCTTTGGTGGTAAAATGCTGCTCATACCTGATTGAAATTGTCTGATGTGACTGAAAATACTGCACATAGGCAAAACTATACTGAATTAAAACAATCAGCTAAACACAGTGAGTTTCAGAGGTCTAAAATTGAAATTATGCTTAGTTATTGTACTTATGTATAAGCTATATAGCAGTTTTTGCAAAAAAGAACTTCCTTTACTAGTAAACTATACTAAATTCCTAAAAAAAATCATCACCATCCATTAAAGCTTAATCGTATACATATATTTTACACATACACACACACACACATAGATAAATATATATATATATAAATTTAATTAATTTAATTAATTAAATACCCAGGGACATCTCCAATCTAGAGACATCATATTGATCAACCAATAATAAGAAGTTTGATGTTTTCCATAAAATAAATCAGATAAAATCTAAAAAAAACAATTGCTCTTCTGCAAAAGCACTAATCATCTTACACTTAATTCATTCTTACTATGTTAATAGGGATGAAGTTTAGTTTATATTGTTGCCCTTTATAAAAGAAATGGCTTTTTTGCACCTTGGACATTGGGCTTGCCAAGGAAATCCTTGTAAACAAAAATTAACAATTTCAGGACTTTTCTTAACTAAAGACAAATTAATGAAATTGAAACAAATAAAAAAAAAATGCATTTTTAGTCCACAAATGCATCAACAGATGCTTTAGCATGCAAATAGGGATAAAAATTAGTGTTGCACCTATGCCGATACCAGTATCGGATGGGGCCCCAATCCAGCACTAAAATGGTGGCATCGGTATCGGTGAGTACCAACAAATAGAGCACCGATACCATTTTGAGAGCTATAAGATTATTCAACTATTGTCACCCACTCCTGGTAGGCAATAAAAAGTTCTAATGGATTCACTTTGTATTAGTCTTTTTCCTGCTTCACAAAGGCAGGCAACAGCGCGACAAAGCTGTGATGGCAATTATTTCAGATCCAAGTAGTATGCAGTTCTTCATATACACACAAACACAACAATTTCAAACAGATGGCATTGGTATCGGCCAATACTGCACAGCCGGGTATTGGGTATCGTATCAGGCCCAAAAAATGGCATCGGCTCAACACTAATAAAAATAGTAGACACCTAGCTTTTAGCTGGATTTCAAATTCTAACCTCAATGAAATTAGCTGAAGAACATTTTTATAGTAACATATATTTTTAAAGAAATATTTAAAGTAGGGAAAGGGCAGGCAAGTCTTAAAAGAAAATAAGGGATCCGTATATTTCAACCTGAGACCTGCCTGTGCATCTTTGAGCATTAAAAAGTCATGAAGATTGCCTTCTAGTTAAAACAGTCGATTAATGAATTAAGAAAAGTGACTGTTTTTGTTGTTAAAACAATTGGATGTGAACTAATGGGTTTAAACGCTTATCTGTTTAAAAATTAATTAAAGCAAACCTACCAATAAAAGCCCTGGAAGGTAAACCTGGTGTACAACACAGGAAGAGGCCAAGATAAAACTGTGTTTAAATTAAAATGGCAATGATCCAGTAATCCCAGAGCTTTTAATAACAGAGAGAATGTCTGGACAAACAGTTGCTAGGGGCACCCCTTGCAAACTGACAGCAAGAAACCAGCAAAGGATGGTGACATCATGGAGGGTTTTCTGGTGAAAGTTAGGACAAAATGTTCTGAAGACAACTGCAATTACCATTTTATTTAGGTCACTGTTTCTGAAACAGATCAATCAATGATATCATTGCTGGTTTGATTCCTTATTCTATGGGGTTGCAAACAATGTTTGTGCAGCTATCAGCGGAAACATACATCCAAGTAAAAGTAAAAACTGCTATGTGCAGCGTTGTGTTTTACCTCTTCACATGTCCAGAAACATACATTTAATTGCGGGTTTAGTAAGTTTTTGGTAGATTTTCTCACACCACTTTTTGATTTTTTTTAACTTTAAACTACTTTGGTTCAAATTCACAACATGCAGCTGCAGCGCCTGGGATTTATGTGTGTGTAAATGTATACATAAAAAACAGGGTGTGTAACACATGCTCATATTTTCCTTTTAGAAGCATTATATTCCAAACACATATGGCTCCTTTAACAAACCTCACCCTTCATCTAGTTAAGTCATGGGAGGGGCATCGCCACCTCGGCTGCTCTTAGTTGTCTAGTGACCTAAGATATAAACCATAATAACAGGACCCAGCCCGAGAGAAGCCTTCTATTGCACCTCTTGATAATCACTTAATAAAGGCCTCTAAAATTAAGTAGATGATAAAAACCTGCTTCTCAGAAGTTGTGCCTTGCTGCAGATTTGATGCAAGATGTGGTCGCCGGTGGTAGCCATGTGGCTCCTGAGAGAACCAAAGTGTCTGCACTTATTTGAAGCAGAATCAAGTAGAAATAAAAAAAATAAATAATGTAAGATCTGTACTTATGACTTCAAAAACTGTTTAGAATTAAAAAAATAAGTAGACTGACTGTGTCAAAGAAAAAATGAAAATACTAATTTTGGCCTCAGTACAACTAAATCTTCATTACAGTACAGATATTTTTTTGGATGTGGACAGTTAGATTTTCATAGCACACTCTAATGTGCAGCGGTGGAAAATTGCTATTATGCTTCAGTTCCTTTGATGTCTTTATATTATGTCAAACAGCATTTCCAGGAGACATAAAGCATGGGGCTAAACAGACATAATGTATGTTTGTTTTTTATGCAGTCTGTAATATCCCAGCCCGTAAAGTTTCAAATGTTTATTTGAGGGAGGCTGGTTTCATGAAACCCAATAGTTAAAATATTATTTTGTTGCTTCCAAAATAGACAGATTATCAACTTGGTCATTTTCGTGTTATACAGTTTGAGGATTTAAAGGGCATATTTTCATTCTGTTTTAATTCGGCTGTAACCAAAAAAGTAAATGAAAATTGTTTGACATTATTGTAAAAAAAAAAATAGCTTAAAGGTATAGTGGAGGATTTTTGCGATATTGTGAAAAGACTCACCCTCTCCACATAAAAATGCACATGCACAACTCTGTATCCGCTCCCAAGAGCCAATGCCTATTAAATGCATGTGAGAGCGTGCATGAGCCCATTTCTCCTCATGCACGCTCTTTTTAAAAGTTGCTGTTTGAATCGCTCATACAACCTTACTTTGCAAAAGAAGATCTGCTATTTTTCCACTATGTCTCACCACCGGTAAGTGAAAATGGGGACGAGCGCTTAGGACGGCCTTACGTAAACATATCACCACAATAATTGACGATTAGGAGGACAACTTATTTAGATGATCCCCCTGGAAAAAGAACATCCTCCAATATACCTTTAACTAGCACCAAAATGCAATTTACAAAAAAATGTTTTGCTTTGTTCTGTAGGATACCTGTGCAAATTATTGTGAATAGCTTAACACAGAACAGAGCAACACCTTCTTTGCTTAATTTAAACCTGTCAAACCATTTCTGTTTACTCCTTTCAAGAAGAAAGGTTTTTCATGATGTACCGGTACGAAAAACCTGCACAGCAGGAAGCACAATCACTCCTTAATGCTCGCTAGTTAAGCCAGACAAAGCCAATAAGCTTATTTTATTAGCTGATAACCTCAATTAGAAGGACCTTTACACTTATCTAATAAAAGACAAGTCAGATACTTTTAGAATTTTAATTACTCTTTGGTAATGTATTTATTAGAGATGTACCAGTCTATGATTTTGAGGCCATTTGAGTCTTTTTGGATCAATTCAAATTGTAACTGTCTTAAAGATTCGTTTTTTTTGTGTAAACTGAGGAATTCTGGTTACTGTTCAGTTGTTATAACGTATTTCTAGAACTACTCATTAGCCCTGACTATAAGAATTGGCTTTGATTTACTTTGAGAGCAAAAGCTGAAAAATCTTGATTTCTTTCTTACTAATTAAATATCATAAAACTTAAACACTACAGTAAAAGCCTCTGTAAACTGAATGTTTGCTGAAACAGTTTGGAGTTTAGTTGGAACCAGATAAAGCTCAGGGACATATTCTTTGATGATTTAATAGGGAAATCTTTTAATCCCTTTAATCTCCTTTTTATTTAAAACCTATGCTTTTTTAAATACAAAGCCACATTTTGTTCTTTTGGTTTGAATATTTATTACGATTAAAGGTGCAGTAGGAGATCTTTTCTGATGCCTTTTTTACCATGTGGCTTAAAGATCTCCCCACAGCCACTTAGCAAGCAGTTAAATAGAAGGTCTGGAAGTAAAAGTAAAATAAATGGTCCCTGCTACACTGAAAAATCAATAAATATTCTCAACCAATCACAAAAGACGGCCATTCTACATGATTGGTTCCTGACACGTCAGTCAGGTCATCTGCTTGTCCCTTTCCCATGTGAGCGTACCAGGACACATGAACAAATCGACCCCCAATGCTTGTGCAAGCCGCCATGTAGCCACTGTTATGCTACGTTCACACCTAAAGCAGCAAGAACAGCAAATATTTGCTGTGATCAGTGGGAATAAAGTAGTTTTAATATGTTTTTAAGTGAGAAAGTCCACCTGAAAATGTAATCATTGCAGACAGTTCATCCAGATTATTATCCTGCCTTAAAATATTATTTCACTGTCGGAGCCACTGTCTCAGACCCCTGTACACCGGCGGTGCTCTGTCACTAGGAATCCCATTCAACAGCAGCCTATGGCCCGGTCACCTCCTCGCGATTTGCCACGGAGGCTTGAAGGCGTTTTTCGTGTATGTAATCCAAACTGCAGGCACTAGGATAATAAAACCGAACATGTTTTGCTGGCAGATTTCTGTATTTTAAATAAATTTAGGCCTTAATAAACTGTTTCAGAGGAGTGGTCATAGCGCTCTGCATGATCTGTGCTGCCTGTCTCCCTGCCAGCTCTGAGATCAGCGATGCGCTGCAGACAACATGCGCGTTCATGTGCTTTGAAGAAGTGGTTTCGAGGGGTGGTCTGAAGGTAGAGGCATGGTTGTGTATGGTCAAAAATATAGCTTGCTGGAACCATTTTTTCCAAAATCTCCTACAGCACCTTTAACTGCTTGTATTAAGAAAAGTTTCCAAAGCTGAGTTAAGGTATGTTACAGCCCTATAAAGAAAATTTAAAAGCTTAAATCGACATAAACTGGTCTGTTCTTTAAGATAAGATGCAAGTTGTATTAGTTTGCTATGAAGATGTAACCCTAATTCTCATAAAGTACATTTTATTCAACATTATTGGAACGCAAAATGACAAAAGTTAATTTTTGGAAACTTTTGAACCCACCCACAAAGTTAAGTATTTAGTAGTTGGGTAGTTTTAAAAGAAATAGGAGATGTATTTACTTTGTTACAGTAATTAAACAATTTTTTTGAGGATCTTTACTGACATTTTTTTTTAAACATACATAAAAGTGTAATTTTACTTATTTAATTGAAAATGTGAGACGTTGTTGCTCACTTTTGGATTGGAGTTTATCGTGAAAGGTTTTGCTTTGTGGAATCGGACTGTGAGCAATAGAAGAACTGTGCTATTTTTGTCCTGGTCCACGCTCTGTACCGGTCGGGGTTTTTAGCATGCCTCTTTAAAAGCAGAAATGTTAATTTATTTTATTTATCTAGAGAAATCAAAAACTGTCTTGCCCATTCTATTTGTGCATTAACAGCGAACGCAAACCGGGAGGAGGTGGGCAGCTGTCCCTTACCTCTAGAACTAATGAACCACAGCGGGAGATCAGAGAAGCCAAACAGGCAGAGAAGGTGGAGATTAGCTGGTGTCCATGCTGGAGCTAAGGGAGAACAACTAACTGTCCCTTAGGTGGCTTTCTTTTTTTTTTCTTCAATATTTATTTCTATCTTCCATTTTGACTAACACAAGGTTGTCTCTGCTGGGCTCGTTAACCATAGGTCTCAGCCTCATCTCGTACCTGATTGGTTTTCGCAATGCAAATGTAAACAAAATTTCATACTTTTCAACTCCTGTGAATTTTTCTTTTTGCGTAATTTGCAGAAGCGTTGCCGCTCTTGCCCTGCTGAATTCACCAAAAACAATTCATTCTCCTCTCTAGAATAGCAACGTTCAACTCGCTCTACTTCGCAGATCTCCAGAGCCGCTCTCTACATTTGGCATATTATGAAAATCGTTCACTCCAGCCGCATAATTTGCATTCAGTCTGAACGCACCTTAACAGTCACTGCTCTCAAATGCAGTTTCTTGTTGACCTCAGTCCTTATATTGAAAATAAACCAGCCAACACTAGGAAAGCTAAAAGAAAGCTTTGTCAATGCTTTTCAATTATCTTCTTGTTATACAGCTCTTAAGATCATCTAACACAGCTGGCAAATCAAAGGGAAATACAAAATAAACCAGCCAGGCTTGTCTCCATATAGGGTTGTCCGGAAACACATTGTTAATAGCAAATAGAGTTGTTTCAATTTGTAGGACATTAGGAGAAAGTGATAAATGCAGCACAGTCCCGCACAAATGAAGGACAAGTGGTCTTCCTAAGTGTAGTGGAGGCCTCTATGCAGCCAGTGTTACAAAAAAAATTCACATCTGAGCTTGTAGAGTTGGACTAAAATGGTGTGTACCAGCTTTTATAAATGGACTCAGGTATAAAAAAAGTGAGAGCATCCAAGGTTACATTAATACTCCTCTTACTCTGTAATCCGATTTTTTTTATTCCTCAGAAAAATATAATGTAATCAATCACAGGAATCTTTTTCTACACAAAAAACAGCAAATATCTAATCCAAGGTTCATGTATCCCAGCATCTATCTTCATAAAGCGAGATCTTATTTCATATCAGATATCTCAGAGCAATCACAACACTTCACAGCTGACAAACGACCCGAGTACATAACTTCTGCTGATTTTCCGAGGCAAGCTTTCTCACTAAGATTCCCTGAAGATTTCTTTTCAACCAGTTGAATTTTTCACATGTGATCACATTTGAGTTGAGGTTATAAACCATCTCCTAAAACAGGTTAAGGAGCAAATGAATGGGTCACTTTTTAATGACTTCCTTAAGGAGAAATGAACCACTATGCCTACAATTCCACAGACTATATATTATTCATACATTTTTAATAACTCATTTAAATCTGAAATATGTGCAGCAGAAAGGCAACTTTAATCAAAAATAGAAAGTCCAGTTCAGATACCAAAAAGTGAAATACCATTAAAAAAAATAAATTGGGGGCTGCTAAAGTGGTCCAGCATCTCTAACTCCAGGGAAAATAACTAGAGCTATTTGAGCTATTGAAATTATTAAGGAAAGCTAAGTATATATTAACACCTAATCTGTGAAATAAGTAAATGACAAACAACTAAAAAAAAAAACATAGCAATCAGCACTAATAAAAAGGGAGTTTTGTAAGAGTAACTTTTCATGGTCACAACAGAATGGAAAACACTTAAATTAGAATGATCTTGAAAAGCAAATTGGTTAGAGAAAAAAGGATGTGAAATCACTTACAATCATTTTACTACCAAGGTGACTGCTCAGGAATTTCCACGAAGGTCTGAGAAACAGCTGCTTCATCTGTTACTGCCATCAGCTACTTCACATAAAGGTACCATTACTGAAATAATAATCTAGCCTATAAGAATATCCATAGTTTCACAAAAGAAAAACATGTAGGAGCGAACCATAAAAACTTCTTCATTCTCCATGAGAATGAAGGGTATATTTTTCTAATGGGCTCTAAATATAATTATGTGAAATACAGAAAAATCTGTTTGTTTTTAGTCCATTTATGAAACTCAACAAAACCAAAAGTAGCTCCTCCTTAGAAGCACCAACCAACACCAAACAACTTGATACCCTTCTTTGTACATAAGTTAAAGTCAAATACCAGGCAGCATAAATGGAATAGTTAGTTATGGAGGACACCTTAACATTATTGTGTCATTTTTTTCCCCTTGTGCTGAGGTTAAAAACACACACAAATAAACAGATATCCCAGTTCCAATCAGAAGTGTCAGGTCCAACCTCAAAGAAAGAGGTTGTACCTGAAACTTATATAAGCTAGTAAAAAATCTTAGAAATTGCATCCTATTTAAAGCTAATATAAGCAATTTATATATTTATATAATGCAGAAACTCACCTGTTTCTTCATCAATGGAGAAGATTCCTAAGCCTGAACCATCCCTTATGGAGTACCGAATCTCTCCATCTTGTCCCAAGTCCTCATCTTCGGCTGAAACTGTCATCACAGAAGTCCCAATAAGGGCGTCCTCTTTTATAAATCCTTTTTCCACAAATGACCGAAAGAAAGGCCTGTAGAGGTTCTCATTCACATCCACCACCTCTACCTCAATGAAGCAGCTTGAAGACAAGGATATCGGCTTCCCTTTGTCTTTAGCCTTGGCTGTCAGATTAAACACCTGTTTGGTCTCATAGTCCAAATTCTGAACAATCCGAAGAGCTCCACTGAGTTTGTCAACTTCAAAATGTCCATCTCCATCATCAGTAAGGCTGTAACGTACTTGACTGGAAGGGCCAATGTCGGGGTCATGAGCTTCCAGCCACATGATGACAGTACCAATAGGAAGGTCCTCCCTCACTTTCACACGGTAGTTAGGGGGAACAAACTTAGGGGGATTATCATTCACATCTTCCAGGGTGATTTTTAGAGGTACTGTTGACACTAACTGAGGTTCGCTCACTGCCTGATCTTGTGCTGCAATTTTCAAAACATAGAACGGATAGCGCTCCCGATCCAACGGCTTTGTCACAGTAACTACTCCGGTTAGTTCATTAATAGCAAAATGATCGGTGCCTGCTAAAATGGAGTACTTGACCATTCCATTATCCCCGTGATCCTTGTCTGTTGAGTCTACCTGGATAATTTCTGTCCCAACCAATGTACTCTCGCTTATTTCAACTGAGTAGGAATCCTGCAAAAACTGAGGGCTGTTATCATTGGCGTCCAGGATTTTCACATCCAACAAGCGTGAAGAGGATTTCTGTGGGATCCCGAGATCGTAAACCGTAATGTTAAGTGTGTAATGGTCTGTTGTTTCACGGTCAAGCGGAGAGTAAACCAGAAGCCAACCTGTTTCCATGTCAATAATAAAGCGGCTTTCTGTGTCTCCTCCTGAAATGACGTACACTAATTTCCCATTAAAGCCACTGTCTGGATCTGCAGCAGCTAAATGAACAATCCGAGCCCCAACAGGGAGGTCCTCTTTTACTTCAACAACACTTGGGAAAGAGTCATCAAACAGAGGGGAATACCGATTGATGGAGTAAATGTCCACAAAGTTATCTTCTGGCTCAGTTTGGCTGTGGATTTTGCTTCCTTTAAGCAGTTTCTCAGCTAGCATGGTGGCGACACCCGTTTCCACACATTTCACCTGGACAGGCTTACGTGCTGTAATGACAGTAATGTTCATGCTCATTGGCTGAGTCTCATGTTCACCATCTGTTGCTACAACCTGTAAACTATGAAATGACACTTTAGCTGCCTCCCCCTCAGTCAGCGTCTGTTTCAGCGACAGAAGGCCTGAGTTTGGATTCATTTCGAACAGATCAAGATCATTCCCAGATTTAATGTAGTACTGTACGAGTTGCAGTTCATCAGCATCTATGGCAGAAGCTGTTGTAATCTGCTCTCCCACCCCATGATCTCTTGGCACGGTGATCTCACAGTCTATGTTTTCAAACAAAGGCTTATTGTCGTTCAGGTTATTTAAAGTTAAAGTAACTGATGCCTCCACCTCTCTACGGAAAGGGGATCCCCAGTCAGATGCCCTGACTTTCAGATTGTAAATCCTTGGCATGAGCTCATAATCTAGAACCTCTGAAGTGCTGATGACACCAGAAAAGTAGTCGATGACAAACGGCTGGGGACTCAGGTTGGTAATGCTGTAAGTCACATAGCCATTCTCCCCTTTGTCCAGATCAATGGCTCTCACTGTTAACACACTGGTCCCAGTAGGTACATTCTCATCAACACTGGCCTTGTAGGACGTCTGCTGGAACTCGGGTGCATTGTTATTCACATCAATTACATCAACAATCACTTTTGTGGCTGCTTTTTTGTCAGTTGTGACCACCTCAAGCTCATATCGGGAGGAAATATCAGCATTGATTGGTCCAGCGGTGCTTATTAAGCCAGTATCTGCATTGATGCTGAATCTATTCTTGTCGGAACTGTGTTTAAAGGCATACTTCTGATGGGGATACCTCGGCACAGCCGTCACCATAGTCACAGGTGTGTGGAGAGGGGCAAATTCACTGAGATTGACTTTGTAGATAGCCTTTTCAAATACCGGAGGGCCCTTTCGGAACTCCGCAGAGGTGACATGTACAATTTTAGCAGATGAAAATTGAGGTGGGGTGCCTTTGTCCTTTGCCTGTAAGGTGAGGTTGTATCCGAACGGCTGGCTGTCCCAGTCCACATCCTTCACAGCTTTTATTTTATACTCTTTGCTCCCAGGGCTGCTTCTCACAGCTTTAAACTGCTGCAGCGGGTCACCAGCAACGACGCTAAGTGACGAGATCTCTCCATTTGGTCCCTGGTCTTTGTCCTCCACTGTCACAATGGCATATGTGGGGTCCTTATCTGTATCTGAGGGGGACAAGGTCACTGCAGTGATTACAGGTGCATGCTCATTGGCCTGTTCCACGTGCACAGTCAGTTTGGCCATGCTGCTGAAGCCACTACTGCCATACAGCTTCATGCCCCTGTCTACAGCCAGAATCTCCAGCTCGTACAGCTTTGTCTCTGAGTAGTCCAGTTTGCCAGTTAGTATCACCACCCCGCTCGTTGGATGAACAGCAAACATGTCTGTCCATTCTCTGAAGCTGTAGTAGTATTCTCCATTGGTACCGATATCTGCATCAGTTGCTGTGACCTTCACCACGCTTGTGCGGATGGCTGTGTTCTCTAGAAGGGAGATGCTGTAGGAGGTTGGTGAGAAGAGCGGCCTTAGATCATTGGTGTCTAGTACCTGAACCCTAACTCTCGTACGACACTCCAAATTTGTGCTCCGCTCCGTAGCTTTGACAGTAAGTATATAGTGATCTTTAACCTCCCGGTTGAGAATGGCAGTGCTGCCTCCTTTGGTCCTTATTCGTAAAAAACTGAAATCTCCCAACAAGTAATCCTCAGCTTTGAACAAGTTCTCATTATCCCCAGAGATGATTTTGTACCGAATCTCCCAATTTGGCTCTGCAACGTAGACCCCCATCTTGGTGTGACTTTCCAAGTAGGTCTTAGCAGCAGAGTTCTCATATATTGTGGCATTGTAGACAGAGTGGGTGAACTGGATAGAGGCAGCCCTTGCAAACCTTTGACTTCCTGTACAGCCGGAGAAGAGCTGCATGAGCAGTACAAGCAGTGTCACTGAGGGCTTTCCCATTATGGTACAGTGATCTTCACAGAGCCACCTGGAACAGAACAAGGACAGAAGAAAATGTGTAAACATTAACTGACAGAAGACATCAGCTGGGGTTACAATGAAAGAAAACAATTGCCAGGAACCACACTGCCTTAAATGACTTAACAAATGTGGGCCAGGCTGGTTAGTGGCTTGATGGGTTCCATGTGGAAATAGGATGAAGCAGAGCAGCCAATGGGTTGACAGATCTGAGCTGGCAGCATGCCTGTTATGAGCCCATTGCCAAGACAGCAACCATGCACACTTCTGAATGGCTGAATTTAACTCCAGCATGTATAGGTCCTTACCAATAGAAAACTAAATTTGGTCAAATGTTTTAATTCAACTGCTTTTTAAATCTTTAATTTAAACACATCACACAAAAATCAAGAGACCTATAATCATTATTGACTTTTAAAGATACAGATGAATAGTCTATGTTTTTGCATTGATAAGATTTAAACTGACTGTGAAAAGGGGTTAGACAGGGAGGAACGGATTTCCGCAGCAGGATTTTGCAAAGCACTTTTTTTAAAAACAAAACAATGGAGAAAAAAAATGCTCTGCTCCGCTAATATAAGGGTTCATAATATCATAAGAGGTATAATATTCAGATTTGATTAGCTGGCATTCACATACATTAGGGGGGTGAGCTGTTTTTGTAAAGGTTTCGGTTTGATGGATGTTATGGTGAAAGGCAAAGCCTCAACTAACCATAACAAGGGAAATATGATGGGATCAAATGTGTTAACATTCCTTTCTGAAGCATTATTTTTATTAAATGCAATCTAAATTCTTATAATGCACAAAAATGCATTGAAATAATGACATTTATTTTTAAAAATATATTAATTTCAAGGTGCATAACCAGAATCACGTGTGCATAATTTCTTATTTTATTTTTGAAAGTATTTTTTTTTTTTATCATTTATGACACCACAACAAAAAAACAGAGCAAACTGCAATGTTCTGAAAATCAGTAGCTCTACAAAAGTGACTGACTGATTTAACAAAACAACAACCAAAAAAAATCAGTGTAGCTTTAAAACTAAATAATAAATGTAGAGGAGGAAACTGATAAAGAAAACAAACACAGATGTGCCCTTTCCAGACTGAATGGGTTAAAAAGCAGCGCCGATGTGGCTGGGAAACTGTTCCTGCTGCTTCCCTCTTGGTTCTCAGGAGTCCATACAAAGACAAATAAAAGCGCTATATCTGCGCTGGGGTGCTTCCCATAAAAAATACATTATATGGATTTTTGGCGAGTCACAAGTGACCCTCATATAGTTTAGTTATTCAGGCTTTATGCAGGGTTAATTAGTGACGAGGTACGGACGCAATTCCACCTTAAATCTGGAACTATTGCCTGCAGGTATGAAAAGAACCATCTTAAGGGAGCGCATTGAATTCAAATTAAACTTTCTATTACTTCTTTACATATATTGTATACAATATGAAATATTTGCTAAATGCGCTTCTGCACAAACTCTATCTGTCCTTTTTTTTTTTTTACATATATATTAATAAAAGTCAACAGTTTAAGATAAGTTAGGTGCGTGGAAAGTCTTTCATTTCAAACCCCATCCCCCAACTCCAACATTCACTCCTTCAAGCGATGGCAGCCAGCGCTGGACACAGATTTGCTTCTTTTTAAAAAGCCACAGCGTAAAACAAAACAGAGTAAACATCCATCTAAGTGACCTGTGTGTGTTTGTAATGTAGAAGGCAAAAATGAAGTAGTTGGTTTTGTTCTGTTCAAACTTCTGTAAAGCCCAGCAGCGGTTGGTTTCTTTTGCAGCGCATAGCGCACAATAGCGTCAACTTTTCCCACCTTAAAAAGATGCGAAAGCGGCTCGATAATAAAAACCGGTAGGAATGAAGAAAAACGTACCTCTCTTATTATTAATAATTTCGAAGATTTGGAGGTTTGGCAAGAAGTTTGTGTAGTCCAATTCTCCGCATGTTAATACGTGGACTTCTCCCCTCTCCGTTACTCTGTCTGCCACCAGTGGGCAGGCTCTGTTTTTCCACGCTGCGCTGCGCTCCTTTCTCTCCTCCACTCTGGATCCAGCCAACAGATATCTCTCCGCGTTGCGCACGTCCGGATCTACTTACTGGGCTGGCAGCAGTAAAAGAAAATCGCTCCACTGGACCATGTGCGCCCGGCTGTAGCTGCTCGATCTTACTATCATTGATTCATATTCTAAACCTATCTTATTAGATTGTCTTGCTCTTATTAAAAAAAATGCACAATATATTAACAGCAGCCTATATGCATTGACTAATAAATGTCTAGTGGATTTCAGGAGGTTGCATTTATATATATATCGCACTTAAATACTTTAAAAAGATACAATATTGCAATAGTCTGAGACTGGACAAAAAAAACAAACCCCACTGATTTCATATTACTTCCAGCCAGGGGCGGAGATAGATGGGGGGCCAGGGGTGGCCATGGACACCCTTAGCCAATCATTGGCCACCCCTACCATTTATTTCTCTCTGATACAGACGGTTGCAGCAGAAGTACTCTCAAGTGGAATATTCAAGGCATTTTAATTTTTCATATATCAACAATTACCTGACAACAAAAACACGGTGGTTAATTATGCACATAAATATACTAACATTAAAGATGATAAATACAGAGTTCAAGCAGGAAAATATTTTGTGTTTTATGGGATAAAGAGAAAGGTCATCTAGGAGTCTTCAGAGCAATCTTAGATAAATAACTATTTCAATAAAAAACTTATTAAATAATCAATTTATGTAGATATTTGTATTTTAAATATCAACTTTATGTAGAATGATTATTGATAAAAGTAGGTAATGACAATAGAGCAGATCTTCACCCCAAAATTCAAACCTTAAACAATTTTATCCACTATACCACGGATTTTTGAATATATTTGTCTATTTGTTAGCAAAGGCTGTGGGAAAATATAGTGTGTCTTTATTTAGAAAATAAGGATGTTTTGCTTGTTAATTTTCCTGTTGGAACAGACTGACCGTGAGGTTCTAGTGCCTGTCTAATTTGGCCAGCCCTCAGTGAACATTAGTTATTGCCTGGCCACCCTTATAAACATTTTCTGCCTACGCCTATGTTTATACTTGTCAGATTCTTAGACTAATCGCTCAAAAAAATTTATTTTTATAAAAGGCCAAAATCATGCAGTCACCTCCAGACATCTATCATCACACCGTGTAACTTGATGCTATTGGCTATAAAACCACATATTATGCCAAATGTAAAATACTTAAAAAAAAATTAATGTCTGAAATTTAGGAGCAGTTTCATGTTTTGCTTTTTATGTTTGTTTCTTCCTTTATGTCCACGGGTCAGGGTGAAAAGGATACATCTAATAATAGCTGCAGGGAGATGCACTAATTGGTGATCCCATCACACTCTTTTAATCACTGAGACTTTTTGCTCTGGATCTCCCTCTCTTGGATCCCCTTCCTCAGGCTGCTGTAGAACCGATGGCGCCGTTTCTTTGCTCTCATCCGGACTGCAGAGATCCACTTGGTGCGCTTTAACGCAGCCTTTCAACACCCGCTGATGAAGTCTATTAGCTACTCTATATGCGCGCTTGCATGTTTCTACAAGTGTGCATCATGTCGGTGTCTGTTTATATGGTGATTTTGGAAAAATGAATACATGCAATTTGAAAGACACCGCTGATGTCAAAGTTTAAAAAGTCTCTTACGAATAAATAATCGAGAAAATATTAGGACTACCCACCTCTGAAGTTTACAGATAGAATCCTATTGTTTCACATAACGGACTTTCCTCCTGCACGAAGCTCTACTCCTCCACAGTTCTGTAGTGTTCACATCCGATCTGCTCACCAGTATAGTGATTTGCAACATAAGCTGCGGCTCGCTCCGCGTTTCTGCTCCATAATGGCACAGGTAGGGTGGCATACTGCTGCTACCTTCAGGCGATACTGGGATTTGTAAAAGCGCTCAGATGCAAACAAGAATACTGAACATGTGGTGTAGATTTCCTTTCAGAATAAAGCAGCTGCCTGTGAGATAAGATCACCAGCATCAGCTGATGGTGGAAATGATATTTGGTTGGCTATTTTTGTTCTGGTTCTACTTATCTGATAATTTCATGCTGATAGATTCACGCCTAATAAATTCATAAAATGCATTTAATTTTCTGCTGTAGCCTGAACACGCCTTCAGCATCCTTTACTTACAGTTTCTTATAAAGAAAAAATGTTTATGGCCATTGATATATATATATATTTTTACATTTTGCCATATTAAAACCATACACATCATATGATAAGATCCTGAACTTACTTTTTAGTATGAGGCCTGTTACTAGGGTGATATAAAACATATATTGGTTCACTGTTTTAATTTTTAAAGATGGCTGTGGTATTTTCATATTAACAACCTGCAACCAGGCACCTGCATCCTTTTATTTTTTATTTTGTATTTAAAAGGTCAATGAAATGTTGTGTGTTGTCCCTGTTTGTAATAAAAACATACCATACCAAGATTTTATAAATACAAACCTGAAGATATAAAACAGTTACAATGATCTCACTTACAGAAAATAGGTTTGCACCAGTGTTTTTGTCCTGGATATCTTTGAAGCAGCAGTGTGTCTTACTTATAGACCTTATTTGGATGTTAAAATGTCTGTCTAATCCTATTACCGCACATAAGTTTTTTGTTTGCTCTACCATTTTAGATTAATTGAGCTTTGTAGACTGCTTATCTTCAACCCTGAATTCATCCAGCCAAAATAAAAATAAAAAACTCCACCTAAACAGTCTGTGATCATGGTGAAAAAAAACACCTCAATCTGCACTGTTAACTATAAATGTAACGTGAGCAGAATGTTTATCATGTTTATCTTATTTTTTTTTTTGTTTTGTTTTAACAGCACAAGTGGCTTGTTTTTCTGGCAGTATGCTGACAGGAAAGGGGGTATAGAGGGGGAGAGACATGCGGCAAAGGACCACAGGTCAGGTTCGAACCCGGATTTGACGCGTCGAGGACTCAAGCCTCCGTACATGGGTCGTGCGTGCTAACCACTGCCTCACCTGCATGCCCCCCACCTATTTTCATTGTTCATGTGGATACTTTTTGACCAATATGTAATGGTCTCATGTAGTATTGAATAGAATAGAGTGATAAAGTTTTCTCCTCAACAGACGAACGAAGGTATGCAAACTAAAATTAGCAATCTGAATGTATTTATCAAACCCCAAAACAATCAATCTGTTTATTTAGTCTAGATGTTGATATTTACCAAATTAATCAAAACTCTGAATAACAGTAATAAATAAAATGGATCGTTGTTTTATCACTGATGAATTCCTCTTTTAATAGAAGTCTGCTCGCAATCCTCATGAAAGTACCATCTACATGAAATAGCGATCTGTGAACAACTAACCTTCTTCAGACCGGTCGCAGAACATGTGGTCAACAGCTAAACTTGACACCATGCTGAGAAGTGGCTGCCAAAAAATGCCAGAGCACAGAGGGCAATTGGAGCCAGAGCTTGAGTGTGAGAATTCTAATGTCCATTCGACATTGGCTCATTAAAGTCACATATGCCCACAGGCTGAGTAAACGGAAGAGACCTATAGGCTTGCTAAGCAGATTTGTGTAACAGGGGAAGGAAAAAAAAGACAAGCCTTTTTTTGTGTGTCAGAAAGTAAGTGTGTAATAATTCAGCTGTCTTCTTTAAACGACTCTCTGCTTTTTCTTTATCTGAGTTTTGTTCTACACACTATCTGAAACTGAAATGTTCTTTCATAGCCTGCTCTCTGATCTGCCTTTAAAGCTTTAATTGAATTCAGGTCAGGTGATGCCCTGAGCGGGTTCCACTACTTTGATCTCAACAAAGTGTTTGCAGTTCTGGTTACCTTGGGTCAGGTCCTTCTGCCTTTTGCACCCTATAGAGGTATAATTAGGAACTTCTCTAGGCCCTGAAAATGGATATAATCCAGTTCTAGATGATCTGCAATCACAAGCTCAAGAGAGGGAATTATAATGAATATTTCCAAGAATGTATTCTAGCACGTTTACAAACCTATGCAGTCAGGGTGTTAAAGGTAAACGACTGCAGATGAATTGTAGCAGGGAGAACACAAATAGATCCCTTATTTAGCTCAAGAAATGTGTTCACATGACTTACGTTTACAATTCAGGCAAAAATAAATGCAGTATGTTTTAATCTAATCAAAGAAGCAAAGAGTAACATTTACTTTATCATTTCATATATATATCTCATAAGTACTCTTGTATGAGGTACATTAATAGGGCATCTTCCTTCAGATGTTAGGAGATCAAACAGGAAAGTAGAACATGTCACACTTTTTGATGCCCAAGCTGCCAGATGACAAGAAATGATTTCTAGTATCTAGTGGGACTTCTAGTTTAGTAATGCCTCTTACCCAATTCCAGAGTTTCTAATGTAACTAGATGTTTTTCTCCCTGATGTGGCATGGCAATCCTTACTGCAACACTGGTTTGGGTTTTTGCTCGAACAAATGCCACAGAATCAGAATATTGGTTTTGCAGGAGAGCCAGCACTTTTTCATCTTGACAGAAATAGCTTCCAGCAACACAAGCAGAGATCTTGCTGAACAGCTGTTAAAAAAAGAAATAGAAGAAGAAAAAAACTCAAAGAAACAGAGGTAACTTGTGTGTTTTTCCTTGTGACTCCAAATAATTAGCTAAATAATCATAATGCTCCAGACTGTGTTTCCTGTGGCTCTATTACCCAGGTACCATTTTAAACACATCACATTCTAGGCAAGTTTACTATCAGATGGTGCCATCCCTGCATATTGTTTTCCATTAAAACGTTTCAAACATTATTAAAAACTATTGATTTCGCTATTGAAACAAGAAACACTACAAAGCCAAACATTAGCAACAACAACAGCGAAACAGGAAACCTCCATTCTTGAACTTTTTATTCAGAAGAAGTTTGAATATCAGGCAGATAATGTAGGTGAAAAAAAACACACACACAAAAAAACAAACATAAAAACAAAAGAACAGAGTAAAGGTTTGGCTTAAGTTAGAGCCAATTGGTTTGCAGTTTTTTTTTTAACCAAGGGTTTGGTAATGATGTAAGCGCTTAAGTTGGGAAGCCAGTTAATAAACCTCTAGCCGCGTTGATAAATCCAGAAAGCTTAAAGCATTCTATAAAAACAATAACATCGTCCTAACATGTCAAATTTTGATTATAATATTTCTCTTATTCACTGGAATTATGTCATGTTTGCAGTTTATTGTCAAAACAGCCTGAGTAATGAGACAGTATGTAAAGCTAAAATGGTAGAAATTTTATACTAACATGACTAGACTTTAATACACAAAAGAGCTGCTTTAGCTATTTTATGTATCTAACCATGATAGAATTGAATAGGAAATGTAATTCTATCATGGTTCTCTTCAAGCACTCCATCTTCCTCCCATGGTCACAAAAGCCATGACTGTTAGGTTAATTGGATTCTTTATTTAGATGGCTTTAGGTAGAGGTGTGTGCACATGTGGTTGTCAGTTCTTTGTTTCTATGTTGTTCTGTGATAAGCTAGTGACCTATTCAGGTTGTACACCACCTCTTTTCGAGTGACCGTGCAGACAGACACCAGTCTGCTCGAGAGTCCTGCAAGGACAAGCAGATACAGTCAATGGATGGATGAATAGATAGATGGATGTATACAGCACAAAGCTCTGACTTCATTTTTAAATGAGGAGCAGAGTCAACAGAAACGTATGATTTAATGAAGGATTTTCTGATTGGGTCAGAGAGGCTCCATCACCACTTTGGTTATGTTTTTTCTTTCTTTTTTTTTTTTTTTGCATAGTACTTTACCTTAATACCGATATATCATTGTGTAAATAAAGATTACAGTTTTCCTCCTCACCTCTTAGACTGCAATTAGATTTGATAAGCAATTTTCTGGAAATATATTCCCCTTGACATCAAAAGCTTGGTTATGTAGTGATCTAAAGTAAAGTAGAAAAACTGCAGACATCGAAAAGCCTTTGCCTGAAAAGGCAGGTCATCTGATAGCCTTGCAGAAACCTTAACCTGACTATCTCTCAATCTTTCATCTCAGACAGATGGATATGGAAAAACTACATGAACACATACTGTTCAAGAGGACCGCAGATCCTTTAAATGTGAGACATAACGTTTTTAAGCAAGAAAAAGGCAGAAATAAATGGATAATAACAAGGTAGCTTTTTCTTGCTTAAGGCAGCAATTATGATTTTTATAAAAAAGTAAGAAAAATAAGAATTACAAAGAGATCTCAGTGTTACCAAGCAGGAAAATTCAATTTCTTGTGTCTTTTATTCGAAAATACCTTTTTTCTTCAGAATAAATGCTGTGCTAATGTATTATTTTTAGGGTCAATGCTCATTACTCTGCTCATAAACGAGCAAATGAAGCTTGCATGAAGAAATTTAAAATGTTCTTTTTCTTTAACACTATGTCAGTGATTAGTCATACATATTTGCAATTCCTTCCCTTCTTGCTGTTGTCTGCACCTCACACAAGATAAGCAGCCTTTTTGCATTTGTAGGGAATTACCTTTTAAATTCCAATTTCCATCACAATGAATTTAACTGGGCTACCATCATATTTTACAGCCTTCCATTTTACTGTGAGCCCTGATGTAGATAGCATAATTCTAATGCAGTTCATCTTTATTAAAGCAGGGCTTTTACAGCTCTTTCACTGAGGCTTGAACCTAAAAACGACCTTTATAAAACAGATTATCTAGGAAACACCTCCATCTTCCCACCATCCATCCATCTTCTACTGCTTGTTCATCAGGTTCACGCATGGCTGGTCTATATCTCTATGGGTGAAAGGCAGGGTGCACCCTGGATAGGTTGCCAGCCCACTGTATACCTTCAGTGTCTCTATTATTTCACAGGTAGAATATTTAATTTTAAGCTTCAAACTAAGCACCTCATGACTTTGTACAACCATCGATTTCACAAAAATATCAATCTCACTTTAAAGTAGCTTTTTAAAAGTTATGATAGAAATACATCGAGAATATGGAGCCCTTTGGTGACGTGTTTATAGGGTTTAAAAAAAAATCATTGCTTCTTCCTTTGGCATTGTTTTTGGAGTTTTCCCAACATCAGTCTGGCAATAGTTAATTTTTTTATTTTTACCACAACATCCTCCTCAATGTGGAGAGTAGCAGAATACTGTTAGGTTCTTATCCCATCTTATCCAATCAGCTTTTTAATGATCTATCAAACTGGATAAAGAAAAGCTAATTTTAGGTCAGCAGATTTTTTCTTATAGGTTTTTATTTTCATATAAAGATTAACACACCTACCTTATGTTAATAGCGTTTTTGTCTTTCTATTTTTGAATAGTGGCTCTGTGTCATATCGTTAAACACAGGAAGCCAAACTGATGTTCTTAAATACACTACATATACGACCTTAGATGATATTTTGTGTTTATAAAAGCAAACATAAGACACATTTTCAGAAAGAATGGTGTTCAGCCACATGGGTATCATTGTAGAATTAATCTGATATGTAGCGGAAAAGCATATAAAGCTCAGAGTGCATTCTAATTTAAGAATAAAAATTCCTATAAAAGATAGCTGATGTTAATTTTTAGTGTTTGTTTAATCATTAAAATTAGTTTATTAAAAATACACTTAAAAAACATACAACTTTGGAAAGTCTCTCTTGCATTTGTTCTGTTAAAACTGAGACTATATTGTATTCTTTAATTCAGATAATGGTTCAGGGAAATTAGCATTGCCTCATTCTATCTATTTACTTACTTTAAATTTATAAAAAATGTGCTTTAATTTATACATGATTGAAAATTTAAGAAAAGTAAACCAAGAAGCTTATAAAACAAGAATGAAAGAAAGTGAGAATCACAATGGAGCCCAAAAGATAAACACTAACAGTAAACGGTTTAATTTGGTAGGTAAACATAGACATCAGTGCATTAACACTGCCATTGCATGGTAGAACATCACAAGTATTGATGGCAAGGTCACCAGCTTGAATTTGAGATAATAAAGGAAAAATGTACTAATTTATTCACTTAGGAGGGAGGAGGCAAGTTAAGGGTTAATTGAAAGCAGCAAATTGTATATATTCAAGAAACCAGCTTTATAGTGAGCTTTATAACAGTTCTTTTATGTGACCAGTCTGCCTGTAATTCCCTATATTTATGAAGACCAGTTGAGACAAACTGTGTAGTTAAAAAATAGGTACAGCTGTGCTTAGTTGCTGACTGTTAGCATCCTAAATTACAATTACAATACTGGTCAAAGGACCAATAAGCACACTAATAGAAATTTGACTGAAAATAGTATTACTTTCTATTTCTGCTCACTGATTAAAGTATTTCAAAAGATGGGTTTTGTCAGTTACCAGAGGTACCAGTAATTGTAGCGTGCACTGTTACGGTAGTTGCAAAGAAAGGCTTGTTGAAATTAGTTTATTTTACATTTGAAAGTTCAGTTTTTAAATTACATAAATGTATGAAAGATGCTCTTTGCATTGCTTAGAAAAGTCTATTAAAAGACCTGCTGAGTGACTTACCTCTTCTTTGCCTATGACTAATGTCCCCAACTTTGCATTTCCTGCAACTTGAAAGTGGATGAAAATTAGGGAGAGATAATTGATTTGTATTGTGCCTTCAGCAAAAGAGCACTTAGGTATCTGTTTACTCACCCCCATATCAGTACAGATAGAATCTGACTCCTGAGGCAAAGCTTAACCATACGCAAGGCTGGAATAACTGAGTTTCCATCCATTCTGAAGTGTCCTTATGTAAATAAACTGACCCTCTAATAGCTGGTGGCTGATACGGCTCTCTGTGCAACCAAATCCAGCATTCTTATTACCTGCACTGCAAGAGGGAAAGCTCTTCATATTAAGCTTTAGTATTTTTACATAATGGAACTACTGCTAGTTAAATTTATCTAACCCTTAGACAAATAAGACATTTTAATGAAGTCATAAAAAATACAACTGACATGTTCTTTTTAATGCTAAAGACAAACTGCTGTGCTCCTAAAATAGATTCCTACCCCCTGAGATGCCTTACGGAAAGCAAGAGATTAGCTGGTTGAGGTCTCTTCTGTAATTACCTGAAAAATGACACAAAAATACACTGAGCTATATCTAGAGTAACCTGTTTGGAGAGTTAAGACCACTTCATTATTTATTGGTGCTGTTGCCTTGAGAAAGTGTGCAAGGTAGAATCATGAGGAGCTGTTCTGCGTCCGTGGGGAAATTAATAAGATCCTTTCCCTCCTCTAGAATTGACTTGGCATGTTTTCCAGTTTGAAGGAATTGTTAGTTACAATAGTTCATAGTCCAAATAGGATCAAGGCGCTCCCTCGAGATGGCCTCGGATCATAGTTGTGATTTACCATATTGTTTGCTTTATGTCCAAAAAAAAGGAAAATCAAAGTCCATCTTGCTGCTGCTGTAATGGGAGGGCACTGATGGTAATTTGTCTCTGCAATATAACAATTTTAGCTTTTTTACGTATCATGGTCACATCTGTGAGACACAAAATGAGGCAAAAATAAATAGTGCTATTACCTTAAACTTGTCCAGGGGTTTTAGTTGAAGGCAAATATTCCCTGTGGGCCACTGCATGTTCTTCAGGCACCTCTAAAAGTACATTTCTCTTCTACTGTCATATACAGTAGACTCATATAGGTTAAGCATACGTATTATTCACATAGTCTATATCTAAATCCGCCTGCAGTACCTTTGTCACATTAGAACCACAGACTTCAATCTAATTAACTTGCTGATACACCTAGATAAAGTAGTGCATAACTGCTAGTAACTGAAGAGTAAGAAATATGGTGTAATGTTCTTATTTTCCACTTTACAAATTAAAATGTAAAAAAAAAGGTTTGATCTTGTGTGTGTTCACCCCCTTTTTTAAGAATACCCCTAAATATCATCTACCGCAACAAGCTGACTTGAGGTCTGGTGAAAAAATAAATCTCAACTATCAAATCCTACCAGTGCTAAGTTAAACAGGTGGAGCCAAGGGAAGTATACAGAGGGGAGGGTAGACAGGTAGGCTAGAGGTTCGGAGAGGTTAGTACCCAATTGTTGTTTTTGGTCTTGGAGGGAACTTTTCTAAGTGGTACTGGCACGGGTAGCTTTGAATCTTGAGGAAGAACGGGACAGAGCCAGGGCTGTATTAAGAAAGGGGGTTCCCTTTGTCTGGTTACAAGAAGACAGAAAAGCTTGTTTTTGATTGCGTTTATATTTGGTAAAACAGGAAAATATGATACTCCTTTTTATGCAAAAGAATGGATTCTGAATTACTTTTTAGCACATCCCTGAATTAATAGACATGATCTATGATGGCAAAAGACGGAAATGGTAAGACGACATTGGGAGACATGGGATGGTCAAGAAAGATTTAATGAAAATAACCTGAAGGAAGCAAGAACAGGGGATTGGTTGAATGCAGAGAGTTAATTTCTCCATTGTGAGATCATAAAGTTAAATTTATTTATTTATTGTAAAAAAAAAAAAAAGTACAGTGTAAGTATTTATTTTACCTCTTACTTTATACCATGTTATACCAAAATCATCTGTTTTTTTCACTATATATAAAACTAAAGCTTTGAAAGCAATATTTGGGTCACTACTCTATTTAAATTTGAATACTTAGCTTTTCACCTTCAGCTTCGGATTGATTATTTGTATATTGCTTCATGTGTGACAGTCAGCAGGAAAGCATGCAAGTGTTGTTGCCAAAAATTTATGTATCCAGGAATACATTAAAAAATAGTTCATGGGGCTGGGACAAGGTGGAGCTTCTTTTTCACACCCTTAGGAAACCTTCCCTCTTTTGCTCAGTCTGGACTGCGCTGTGCTCATTCACTGACTGGAGCAGATGGCTTGGGAAGATAATGGCCTGTCTTTGAGGAGTACTAAACCTACCATGACTGCTTACATATGCAGAGCAGCCTGTCTGAGCAGTGCAGAGCAGAGAGCTAGACTGATGTAGAATAAATTGTCAGGGTTTTCCTGTTGTCTGTTTCTGCTGGGCAAATATTATTTTTGCATGCATGCAGGGACATCAACATACAGTGTTTGATTAAAATATCTCAGATGTAAGTCCCTCCACTCCCTCTAAAAGGACAGCTCTTTGATGTGATGCAGGAAATTAACATAATGCCAGATAAATCACCAATTGCACAACAAATTCTAATATTTTAGATGCGCTATAGCCCACCAGTCATTTTTTTTTACCCCTTGTTAAATCCTAATCCTACAGAAACTGTGTTGGGATTATACACAAAAGGCAAATTTTGGACATGGATTTTCATGCATGGATTAGTTAAGTCTTGTAATAGAGGCTAGCATTTGCAGAGAAACCTCTGTCTTCTTGCTGCTGCTCTGGATGCAATAACGTTGAGCTCCACTTCATGTAAACACATATTATCTCCCTTGCTGGGACAGGAGATAATTTCTCATTACTATAGATGCTGGGAATTTATATGTATCAGCGAGAAACAGATGTCTAAGTCAGGAATACTCTGCTTCACAGGGAGAGTTTCACATGTCAGAAGGCAACTCAAAGTAACGTGTAACAAATGCTGTGTGTTCATTGGCATTGAGTAGCTTTCAGACAGTGATACAGAGGACTGGGATTGCTTTAGAAATCCTGCAGAAGTTGATTCCTGCTTCCATCATGCTGCCCATAACTAACTAGTGCCTACAAAAGAAACCTGCAGCTAAAAATAAAACCATTAAACATTAATAGCTTTCAAGCTTGAGTCCATCAACACCATTTTGGTCATATGCTTTGTGTAGAAACAAAGATAGTTTGAGGTAAAATTATGTCAGGTGTTTACTTTGTATTTATGCCTCTAGCAGGATTAGTGCTATAGTTGATTAACTATTCAGTGGCAAATATTTAAAACAGTTTTTCCATTAAACATGTCAAGAAAGACCCAGATATTCCTTTGCTCTTATTGTGTCTAGGCCAGCAGTTGAAGGATAGGAACCTCTAACATAAAAAGCAAAGTGTTACTTAAACTTCCCTGGAAGTCAACATAGCACGTTTAGTTTTTCTTAAATATGTTATTTAGGGCATCTTAGTTCTGAGTTTTTGTTGAGGGGAATCCATTAATAGTCCTATAATAATGAATGTTTTTTCCAGTTTTACAAAATATGCAAATATTAGTTTGTATGTCTATGTTCTTTACTTGGGGAATGTCTTTTTTGATACTTTACTTGAATTGTACTGTACATATCTTCATATAATTGTTATCTTATTTATTTTTCAATTTTAATGCTTTTAGATAGTTCAGTATCCGTCCCTTTTGTTTATCACTTTGCTCAGTGCTCTGTTTTTAAAGGGGTCGTAGAATGATTATATAGAGTATTTGGTGCTGATACTTAAGGTCTCTGAATAGGGTGTGTAACATTGGTTGGGCTGAAAATGGCATATTTGCTGTTCTATGAGCTCTAATGCAAATAACCCCAGAATGAAATGACAAGTTTTCTTCCTTTTCTGGTATGGTCGTTAATATTTAGATGAGCTGTGCTATGGTTGCAACCAGCAAAGCTGCTGAGCAAAGACGCAACATAGGAACAAGGACTCACTCACTGAAACATCAAATAGTTGATATTGTAGGGTGACCAGATGTCCTCTTTTTTCCGGACATGTCCTACTTTTCATATACCTAAAAAGATACCGGGGGAATTTCAAAATCGTCTGGGATTTTGGTCGACTACAGTGCTGTAGAACTGAGCTGTGAGGTCCGGGGCTGGTTGGGGCTGGGGACAGAGCGACCGAACCCGACCTGGTGACGGTAGTCTGGACACCAGCCAGCGGTGTATGCGGTACCGTGCATTCCGTCACCGGGTCGGGTTCGGTCGCTTCGTCCCCTGCTGGCTTCCTGCCCCCGTCCACAAGGGTTCCCGGACCAGCCCCGTAGTTGACGGCTCAGTTCGAATGCCCGGTCTGGTCCAGTCAGCGGCCCAGCAGCCCCCACCCCCTTCCAAAAAAAGCATCCTCCTTTTCAGAAACCCAAATCTGGTCACCCTAGATATGCTAGCATTGCTAACAACAGCTTAGCAACAAAATAATACTTACAGCTTGTGGTTGTGATGGCCTTACGATCGGAAAAGCCCCTTGTTTCAGTAAAAGAAGTTACACAAAAATAATCCATGCCTGTCGTGTCTTTGGATTCTTGGGAAGACTGTGAAAAATGTCCCCTTTCTATATGCAGTCTGGAACACTGCATTTACACCCGTGGTTCTGGCTAATTTTCAATAGAGAAACTGCCTGCTTTGTAATTCTTGTAGAAGTAAACCCAACTGTAGGCTAAACAGCTAAACTGGTGTGTTACATCTACCTATATTCATGTTCTTGGGCCAGTGAACCAGTGGGCTGGTCTGTATGTCATTTTCGGGGCGTGACAAAAGTATAGGCCAGAACCAAATAAGGCAGCATCCCTAAATTAACGTCAATTCGGGGCTTTATTTTGATTCACCAGTTTTATGGTGGAAGCTTAGAATTGTGAGATTTGCAGAGAAGGAGGTGTCGATGGGGTTTGAACTTGTCTGTACGTCCATTTCACCCACTGAACTATTGTTATTCATCTATGACTATGTAAACTTGGTTTTGCATTCTATGACCCCTTTAACAAATTAACATGTCCCTATCGTCAAGTGTTTTCTCCCCAGAACCTAAAAACAGCATTTCAAATTGTAATGACCTCAGAACCAATATTCAACCAGACATATCAGGACAATTTTAGAAACAAGCTTTATTAATGCAAAATACGGCGAGCTGCTGGTCGTCAGTGGGGCGGATTACTGGATTCTCTGCAGAGATAGATAACTCAGGTCAGTGACTATGTCGGGCTGATCACGACTAGGAGCAACAAGTCACTGATCTGGTAAAGAGGTCAGTCCGATCGCTGTGGAAAGATAGGATTCTGGCAGGGAGATTGCCCACCGCTTGTGGCTGTAACCACTTCCATTAAAACAGTCAAAAAACAAAAGCAGACAAGGACAAGGCAAAAACCTGAATATCCAAAGGCAGCAAACAGGTAAGAATCAGAATCAGAGAAACCCTTACATGAACGCTAGAGTTACTCTCACAAAAGAGCTCGAATAATCTGGCACCAATGTTGGCAGACAAACAGCACAAATAGCAGAGGGAACCAGGTGGAAACGATAAGTGTTAATGAGCCACCGACAGGTGAACAGGAGTAAATGAAGCTGCCAACCATCAGTGCCAAGACCATGACACAACCACTGTTCAAAGAGAGCAACCTGGACAAATTGCTACTGCAGAACTAAAGGCCCACTTCAAACCTCCCACTGAGATTGTTGCAAAGGCTGTGTTTCAGAAGTTAAACACCTTCCTAACAATGACCAGCCACTTAGACATCTTCCAGTCAGGCTTCTGTGCTAACAGTACAGAGACTGGGCTTGCCAGTGTATTCAGAGACATCCTTATGAATGCAGAGAAAACGAATGCCAGTATTATCCGACATTATTGCAGTATTTGAAACTGTGGATCATATAATTTTATTAGAGAGACTGGAAAACTGGTTTAGCTCTCTGGCACAGAACTCCATTGCTTTAAATTCTACCTGAAGAATTTATGTCAACTGACATAGACGACCGCAAACAAACACACACTTGGGGTGTTTCTCAAAACTTGTTAGCTGTTCGTATTAGCATGTTTAATGCACTTTTTCATTCTGCAGATTTTCAGAAGATTGCCTTCAGATAAACTCAAGTGTAAAAAAAATATAGTCATAGTTAAGCTTTCCACAATTTGCAAGTAATTTCACTCATGGGTGCAGAGAAACTGTGACTGATATACAGCACGCATTGTGGAAAAGAGTCTATCTGTAACCACCCGAGTGCAGGGATTTTATGATAAGTTTATCAAAGAGGTAAAGCCGCAACTTTTCTTTCCCTACTTTAATAATGTTGGTTCATAAGCTTCCTCCTTTTCCCAGGCAGTTATGATCAGTGCTGGTGTTCTACTCTCTGTTCCCAGAATGACTACACATCTAAAAAGATAGTTTCATGGTTCCTTACTACTGCAGAAGCTTAGAATACATGAAAGAGGTTTATTATGATGCATTATAGGCATACAACTGACAGGACATCAGTTTTGCCTCTCCTCACTGACTTGTAGGTGGAAAATGTGCTTTGTTGGCCAATAATCTGCCCTTAGGACATGCACAGACAGGGAGCCCAGTCTGCATTAGTGCAACAGAGCCTTTTCCTTTGGCAAAATGCTGCCCTGCTTCAAAATTGAACTATTTGCTATATGGAGACTTAAACATGTTACTAGACAAATAGTTTAATTAGCATGGGCTCTGCATGTTAAAAACGTGTTCACATGGCTCAGAGTGGGAAACCATTGCCATGACAGAGATGTAAATCAGTTTAGGAGCAGGCAGAGAGTGACATTCATCAATGTTTAATGGCATTCGTCTATTTTAGTGACACTATGAGCAGAGAAACATTAGTAGCAACCACACATACAAAGCCAGACCATAGCACACGTGGTTTGCCTGAATCCTTATATTGTATGCAGACAAAATACTGATGGAAAAAAGAAAAAGCCAGGTTAATTTAATCATTAATGATGGGGTTTATTTTCTCCATGGATGCCTCAATGCATTAACCTAATTGTTTAATTTGCAATAATCTTTCAACAGATATTTTTTTTTTTCCCCTCAAATACTGAAACCCCTTATATATATGTTTTTACCTTGTGTTGAATGCTGTGAAAATGGAAGTATTTTTCTGATTTTTTTTTTTTCCTTTTTTGGATACATGTTATGATGCATAACCAGAGCAACCATAGCAAATTGATTTTTTACACCTGGGAGCAGTTAATTAATATCACTAAAGCTGAAATAATAATTTAACTACTTCTACAAGTAGCAGCTTTGTTAAAAATGAATCAAAACAGAAGAAAGGAGAAGAGAGAATTACTAGAAATTTAAACCATCTCCTCCATTAATCATCCCAGGAAATGAGAGATCTTTAGGAAACAAGTTAGAAGCCCTCCATGCCCCAGCAAGAACCCAGCCAGAATATTGGCAATGCAACATTATGTGTCTTAGTGAAACGTGGCTGATGGATCATATACCTGATTCCAACACAACTCTGCCAGGCTTTCTGACCATACAAGCAGACAGAGATTTAAAGAAGACTGGAAAACTCAAGGGAGGTGGGTTGGCAGTGCTTGTGAAGAAAAGATGGTGTCATCAAGGACATGTAACCGTGAAAATGTGTCACTGATATTGACACCAAAATATTTGACAGTTGGCAGGTTTCTGCTGTATAATGTGCCCTGATATTTTACCAGTTTTCTGTTTGTTTACCACCTTCTGCTATTACAGACACTGCATGTGATGTAATCACATAGATGGTTTTGAGGCTACAGACACAACAACCAAATGCATTTATGGCAATAACTAGAGGTTTTTATTAACACCTTACTCTCTGCTACACTGCCGATGTTCTGTTAAAGATAGACTGTCTGTGTCTACACCTTGAAGCTTTTTCTCTCTCTGTTTCTTTTTAAGGAAAAAGAAACAGAGATAGAACGCAAGACAAACTCTTTAAATAACACTTCATAACTTATTTGTATAAAATAACCATTAGACATGACAACAGATTTTAATAAAAAGATCAGAGAGTTACAGAAGGCAGCTGCATATCCCCGGGTTCACTTCTTGGGAAGGGGCACCGATTAAGAATTAAAGAGGGACTTTATAGATCTCCAGTATGCCACATCATTACATCATACACATTAGCAGATGGGTAGACAACCATGGCTCGGCCTTATCAAAATATTACACTTTGTTCTTAACTGAAGGACACCGCTCTCATTCCATTCTCAAATATTTGCCATGTACAGAATGAAGATTATAACTATCCAGACAGAGGAACTGTCTTAATTAGATAAACTATTTTAAAAAACCAACATTAGTTCTGACATGCAACAGGCAGTTAATATTAAGGTGTAATAAACTCACACATCATCAATGATAATTATCCTAACAGTTCCAACACTTTGTCAGCTGCTGCACTAGAAAATCAAAACTTTGAACTTGTTCTATGCAAGTGTCAAGGACTCCCATATCTCTGAAGTAAGACGTCCTCTTGGGAAGTTCACAATATTGTTTTTCTCTGCTCAGAGTATAAGCCACTTTATAAGAGACAACCTTCAAAACAAATACATTTAATACAAGGGTCACAGGAAGCTGAAGAAGCCCTGCAGGGTTGTTTTGAGGCTACAGTCTGGGATGCACTCTGTCAGTCACAATGAGAGGTCACCAATGCAATGAGTGAGTGTGTGACTGACTAAATAAACTTCTGTGTTGATAATGAGGGGTATATAGAAGCAACTTATGGTCAAGATAAGAGAAAGCAAGGAACTATATACAAAGAGGCTAGAAAACAAGCAATATCATACATGCGTGGTAAGGGATGGAGATCACAAGCTTTAAGCAGAAGGATGATCAAATAGATGGAAGTTTGTACATAGCCAATGAACTGAAGGCATTCTTCAGTAATTTTAGTTCAAGAACAAGCTCAGCCCCCTTCTCTCCTCCCTACAGTCACATGCCGTCCTTTGCCATTGACTCTCCTGCTTCTATGACTTTTTTGTCAGTCAACTCAGAAGATGGTGCTTCTCTCTCCATCTTTCACCTGTCTGTCCCTAGAAGTCAATTTAAGAGGGAACTGGTGAGATTGAACTTCAATAAGCCACAAGGTCCTGATAGTGTCAGCACGCCATCGATATCAGATGCAGTGGGATTCTAAACTACCTCTTCAACATTACATTGACCCAGGAGACGATTCCAGTGGTGTTGAAGACCTGCCTTGTTCCAGTTCCAAAGAAAACTCAGTCAACAGACCTCAGTGACTATAGTACTGTTTCCCTGACATCCTACATTTCTAAGGTCATAGAGAGACTGCTGTTGGTCCACCTACGCAAGCAAACAAGCAGCTATCAGGACCCCTGCAGTTTGCTTATTGCCATGGAGTTTGAGATGCCATCATACCCCTGCTTCCCCACTGTTATTTAGATAAGGCAGACACCATTATAAGGGAAATTGTTTTATAATTTCTTTTATTTCTCTAGTGCATTTAGCATGACTCAGTCCTACTTACTTTGTGAGAACCTTCAGAAAAATCAGAATATATATATATATATATATATATATATATATATATATATGACTTTTCATTGAGACTTTATCTCCTCTTCAACAAACAGAAATGTTTGTTCCTGAGAAATAAGCCACCCTCCCTTCTGTGCTCATGGTTGCTCTGCTACCCTGAACCCGGGCCTTTATACATGTGCTCTCACACATTCATGATCAGTCAAAGCTGGATTGAGTTAAAGAGTATATAACCGGCTTCTCAACTCTTAACTGATAGACTGGAAGTAATCTCACTACATTGAGCTCGCTTTGTGGTATGAACTTCAGAACAGACTCTTTGTGCGGATCCATCACATAAAACATAAAACAAATAACAAACATTGAGATCAAATTATGTAATGTAACAAAATGGATAAAAAGCAAAATGGGGTGAATGTTTTTGCAAAGCACTTTATTAAACATACCCATATGCCAAATGACACCTATATGACACCAAAACCCATAAGGCCAAAAGCCTTCTTAATAAATACAAGACACACTCAACCTTATTAGGTAAACTGCACTGCATAAAATTACTGCAGAGCCAAAGAATTAGCTTTGCAGAAATCTTTATTTGTAAATTGCAGTGTTCAGTAAACCAGGATGAAAACTACATTCCGTCTACATTTTCTTGGTCAAACTCTCATTTCAGTTTTGAACAATTAACCTCTAAAAAACAATAAAAGGAAAAATAATTCAAATAAAATAACATCATTATAGTATTTTCCTCTCCGATAACTCTAAAACCATATTCCTCATATGGCCTTTGGCTTTCTTTTTCTGTGCACACTGATTAGCTCTTTATCACATATTAAACCTGTTCTAATTTGCTAATAACCTGCCATGCAAGAACAAACACACACACACACAAACCTACTGCTTACTCAGCACAGAGACCCAGCCAATGCAAAGAGCTGTAGACATAAATTACACAGTGTAGTGAAGAAATTTGGAGTAAACCTTCAGTGCATAAAAAAATAAGTAAGTACGGTCAAATGTCATCATTTGTTTAGTGACTTACAAAGCTCAAAAGTTCAATTGCTGTTTTTTTTCTTTTTTGCTTACCTAATAACAATCACCTCTCAAGTGCATAACCTTTCTGAGAACAGGGATCAATACAGTGTGCCACATAGCTGAAAGCTACCCACTGTTTACTTTAGCGTATCTTCCACTCATTCAAAAAGGTCAGCAGACAGTTATTCTGATAGGGCCGGAGCACTGCCCTTTCCTTTTTGGATTGATCCGAAGGCTACTGAAAAATGGCTATCAGCACCATCTATGAGTCTTTCCTCTGTTCCATTGGGATTGTTTGGCTATTCTGTCTAAGTATATAAGATAAATAAGAAGTGTGCTGTTTACTCTGGTACAGCTCATGCATCGTACCACTCTTCAAAGTCACGGGTTGAAACTGTGTTTTATCATCAAGCAGGTTCAGCTTTGCTTTGAAGGTCTGATGAGTGCTTCTCGCAAACCAGGCCCTGGTTTGCTCTGTGTGCAAAACATTGCAAAGACTGTGGTTGTGGGGGAAGTGGAAACAGCGGCAGCTATTGAAGTTTGGGAAGAATGAAGGCTGCGGATTAGGATGTTCAAACATAGCTGTCCTGTGTGGGCCTTGATATGACTGTACCTGGGAACAGGGTGTGTGGCAACAGATTCCCAGGGTCCAGGAGGGGTGTTATCAGTCCAAAAAAAAAGCCAATAAACTGTTCCCTTTATTAATAAATCAATGTTTTTTTCCATTGCAAAATATTAATGTTGTTTTTCATTTGGAAAAATATGACATGTGTATTTATAAATAAGGTTGGTTTGTTTTTCATTATCTGTTTGCATAAACATAAACCTTCTCCCACAGTATGATCAGAGTAGTGACTTTACCAGGTGGCCTTTTGCTGAAAAATCTAACAGCACAGGGCAAACATGATAAGCTTTTGGAATAGCATTTAACAAATTGTGCTTGGTTCTTTGTATCGCCAAGGTCCATTGAGATATTTCTAATGGTAAGCAACTGAGCAAATATCAGAAAAGATACACTAAATATAAGCTTAGCTGGAATGCATTAAGCAAAAAATGATCAAAGAAAAAGTGAGGGTAAAGGTAAAGGATCAGCTTTGCTAAATAAAAAAATAAACACTTTCCTTCTCACACACCATTGCATTTACAGTACAGTAAGCATATTTTTACCAGAAAATCTATTGTTACATAAATCAATTTAATAATTCTAGCACATTGTTCAGGCCTATCTTTCAGTTTTTTTTTTTTTAACCTTTTACCATTGACTTCCTATGTGTTGCAAGGTGCACAACAGAGGTGGGACGGATCTGATCCCCCAGAGTCCCTGGTGAAAGTCAGCCAAAGGGATATCCCCATAGCCAAGTAGCCAAGGCACATGATCAGTCAAAAGCATAGTGATAGAAGCCCACACTGTCCATCTGCATTCGACCCAAAAACATGTATTAATTAATAGCTGTAGAAATCACAAATATTACAGCACGACTCACAAATTTGCGACCAAACACCAATAAGCTTTAGCACCCTTTGCAGGTTATTGGCAGTAATGCAACTGAAAGTTGTTTGCATCCTGCCCTAAAATGGGAAGAAGAGGATTAAGACGAAAACAAAACCCTCAATCGAATGTTCTACTATGCATTAAAACAGCATCTCAGAAAAGATATAAGATTCGATTAATGGTTCTGTTTTCGTCTGTCTGCTTTCTCCTCTTCCCATTTGATGGTGGATGGCAAACAACCTTCAAGCGCATTACCACCAACAACTGGTAAGGAGTGTAACGAGGGTTAAAAGAGAGGGGAGAGACATTCGGCAAAGGTCAACAGGATCTACGACAGCCAGCATATGGGTCATGCTTTTTATCTCCAAACTATAGATAGTTGTATTTTCACAGCTGACATCAGATAATTTGATATCCCATATTTCAACTCCTAGAAACATGTGACATTAGGTGAAATATTGAATGTCACTTGTTTGTAGGAGTTGACAACAATAAAAAAAATACAAATCTTAAATTCTTTCATGTGTTGTGCCACAGCTGTGATACTAATTTTGAACATTGGTGGAACAGGATGCAGGTTTGCTTTGGAGACTTAAGGCCCAAACATGTCAAATCCAATTTTGCATCCAATCTTGTGGCATCTAGCGCACACTGAGAGTCAATGGGGATCAACGCACCCGGCAAGATTTTCAGAGCGATAAAAAAAAAAAAAACACCTCTCTCAATTACCATAAAATTATTTTCTGATGCAAGTGCAAACCACTTCTTTATCAAGTTACACAAGGAATCTGAAGCATATAAAAAAAAAAAAAATCAGAAATGAAAAATCAAGTAAGTAGCTGTGAAATTTCTGAGACATTTAAATCCAATTTTTTTTAAGGAATCAGATATACATAAATTAATGTCAGGCAGAGTTCCAACGGAGCAAGGGAATGATAAAGTGAGAGGGTACAATTGACAGACTGCTGTGACTAATCTCTGGAAAAGCTTTAATCTACCATTTTTAAGCCTGCAGTGTATTTCAGGTGAACTAATGCAAAAAAGGGGGGAAAAAACTGACAATTTTATACCATCTTCTAAGGAGCCTGAAAATGATGAATCATTTTATAGCAAAAGTTTCCTTCAGCCCGTTTTTAAAAGTTCTGATACAGTTCTTATAATGGAACACATATTTATCTATGGGTAAAAAACCATGCAGGTAAAGAGTTCTCCCAAGTGACAGAATAAGTCAGCATGTTTAGTCTCTGAGCATAATTGATGAGATGCTATTTTACTTGTACCCATTTTGATACCGTGCTCTGTAATGCTCCCTGGAACAAAATGCTGTTAAATTCAGCCCCCTGCAGAGACTCTCTGCTTCAAATTTCTGTCAATGAAGAAAAAAAAAAAAAAAAAAAACTAGATTTTTTTTTTTTCTCCCTCCTCCTTCCTTCTATCATGTCAGCAGGAAATAACAAGGGGAATATTCCATCACTTGTCTCATTTTCTTGGCTTACCCTGTGCTCTTCCTAGGCAGGAAAATGCCAATAAAAGAATATTGAACCAGATAACACAGTATGACAGTGTTGCTTTAGTGAGGTGTCAGTGACATTACAGAGGATTGCTCCCAAAAGTGGAAAATCCAATCTGCCTCTGATTCTCCGTAGCGCCAACGCCCGCAGCACATCGAATGATTCATTTGAATTCTTTGATTAGACTACGTTTTCCCCTGACACCTTTGGTGTTGAAGGGAAACCGTGGTGAACCAGACCTGAAGGAGGAAAACGAGAGGTCATTATTGGATTATATACTGGGATTATGTGATGGAGATGTAATGCTCTACTGAAGTATTACAGAATTAAGAAATATATTTTACATTTGAGCAGTGCAAAGATTACTACAAAAAACAGTAACATCTACTGTCTGAGAGAAGAATACTGTAATTATCTTAATCACAGCAACATTTGAATCTGGGTGTGGGAAGCAAGCAAAACCACAAAGAAGATGCTGAAATATTTATAAACTTTAATATAACTATTTAATCATTAGAAGTAAATAAATGATGAAAATTATAATGGCCTTTCAAACTTAGAGAAATTATAGAAAAGATTTTGTCACATTTCATCGCAGTCTGAGAAAACCACTGACCAATGGGAGCCGATGGATGAGGCAATTACAAGCGAATCAAAAATACATTAAATAAAGAATATTTTACAAGGCTGCAGGGCGACCTGGGATGTTATTTTTATCCTCATTCATTTGGTGTCACCCAGAAAATTGCCCTTGGCCAGTGAGACGCAGAGTCCAATCTTCAACCATTTTGAAGTATGTGGCACATTTATGCACCCAGTCTCCCTCTTTTTTTCTACTTTGAGTGGCTGGGATTCTACCCATCATTAAAGAACACATGACCAACATTTTTGAGGGTCATTGTAAGAGAAATCAAACACCTCTTTCTTATAATATCTTATTTTACAAATGCTTACACCAACAATGCTTCTACCATAATATTTGTTTGCATTATTCTTAGCCATACGCAAAGGTATCTTTTTTATTTTTGCTTCAGTTTGGCAACATTGGCAAAATAATGCTTAAGTATTTATTGGTTTTCTAAACTACTATATCATTAATAGGTATAGATGTGGAAAGGGGTTGAGTTAAATATGCATTCATATAATGTGAGAAATCAATTAATTTAGTTCATGGTGTCTCACAGACTACCCTTTAAAAAACAGACTTTCAAGAATATTTCTTTCCATGTCCTTTAAATGTGATTAATGCCACTCTGCTGACAGTTTGCCATTCGCCAAAGTCTGCCATTATTGGTTTGACATCCTTAACAGGTGTTAGAAATATATGACTACTATTCACAGTAATAATAACTAAATTATTAATTTCAATAACAGGAAAAGGATTAGTATCTAAGGGCGGCTGAGGACAATGCTTTGTGTGGTTTTTCCGCTCTTGGAAAAAAAAGTTTTTGTTTTAGTTTACTTTGAGTTCTTGTGTGATAGTTGTCAAAGCATTAAATTCATCTAACTATTATGCTTTGTAATAGTATGATAAAGGATTTAGTTCCATATATTTCATATATCTAGCCATTGTAGCCTGGGTTCATTGAAGACTTCATATGTAAATTACTATTATTTGTGGGTTGAAATATCATCGGACCACCCTATAGAAACTCAGGACCCTTCTCTTACCCACACACACAATTCTCTTGGACTAAAAACGTGTTCCTTTTGAATGTCTTATGTTTACGTCAAAAAGTTTTTATGTTAAAGCTAAAAGATATTGATACCATGAAATAGATGTTAGAATGTTATTCTAAGTGGAGAACTGACTTTGAAAGCTCTCTTAAAGAAAATCAGAGGAGCTGATATGTATAGAAATGATCCAGAAGCTTGACAGGTCTTGAGGTTTTAATTTGTAGGCTGTTGTAGTTGGAGATAAAACAGAGAATAAGTGATTTCTATCCTTGTAATCCAATGTTAATTAAATCAAGCATTTAAAAGTTCATTACTCATTAAATCAATTAATCATATCCATTTATGACGGCATGAAACCAAAAACAGAGTACTGTTTCATTGTATGACTGACAGGCAAGTACCACACTGATTGGAAATAACCTATTGTTATTCTGTGAAATCATTTTTATCATCAGTGCTTTAAATCAGCTATAGCTGAAGACAAAGTGTTGAACATAGCTAAAGACAATAATACACAAGAAAAGACTAAAATACAGCATAAAAATATAAAATAGGGCAATAATAAGAATTTTTTTTTTTTAGCTAAATAAACTTCACAACAGCTCAGTCCTGCCAGTGTTAAAAACCGGTGAATAAAAGTAAGTCTTGAGCCATGTTTCAAAACTTGGCAGGGACAGAGCCTCCCTAATTTCCAACGGGAGGCTATTCCATAAAAAAGAAGCAGCGATAGAGAATACTCTGTGATTAATTAGATAAAAAAAAGAGACAACAACAAAAATTAATTTTAACGGGCATATTAATGTTCAAATTGTAAATAACTGTGGTATTAGTAAGAACACACTGCTGAGATGAAGAAAAGAATCAATCTTTGTGGATTTGCAAAGTAAATATAGAAACCGGCATTATGAATTCAAGAACAAAATACACTGCAGAAAATAGGAATAATAGATCTTTCAGTTCTGGGGATTAGCTGGCCAGCATTATAATAATAAGTTTGTGTGTAGAGTACTCTGCAAAAGTTTTAAACCATCTTGAATGTCTTAATATTTTGAATGAGCTATATGTAGTTTTTCTCCTTTTAAGGTGTGTTAAGCATTAATGTCAGATGAACCTAGCTTTGTGTCATAGCTTGTTTTCTAAGGTCTTTACAACCTGTGTACTTTAAGGAAATACTTTACTCAGCATTAAACTCATCAACCAATATAACACAAAATAAATTAAACATGATTGAGCTGAGTATTTTTTTTTTTATTATTTTCTTAATATGTTCTTTAATATATGTATATGATCACCTATTTAAACGAATTGTCTCCATATAAACATACTGACAGATCCCCATTAAGCATGAAATACCCAGGGGAGTATGAAAATTTTGGATTTTAAGTTTCAAGCGATTTTTTTTCTTCTGCAGACTGTTGATTTTCTTTTGCTTATTGTAGCATAGTCTACCTATAATTTGTCTTCTCTTTTTATATTAGATTCTAATTCCTATCTTTCTTTAATAATGTTTGTATTCTGAATTAAATCTGTTGACAGCATATCATAGGGAAACATGTTTTTTTTTATGATTGTAATAAAATTTGGGGAATTTTGCAGATGCTTTTTTATGATTTGTAATATATTGCAACATATGAAGAATAATTTAAGTGTGTTTCTTAAAATAATTTAAAAGTTAAAACACCTTTAGGCCCATTTTTCAAAGCCTTGATTGCATACTGTAGATGTAAAAATCACTTTCCACTATTAGAATATCTCTTTGAATTGCATTTAATATCTTTGCATCAGGGTTATTCACATCTATCTGCTGCTGTTTTAAAAGAGGACACTTTAAGTGCATTAGGCCTTAAAACCCAAACATTTCTATGAGATTCTTGAACAGACTCTTAAAATCCCTTCTCCTCTTTTTATTTCCTTTTTTCTTTTACTTGTCCGTATTTTTAGTAGTGTTTGGTTTTTGTTTAGTTATTAGACACCATAACACTGTGTTATTATTAGGTAATAAAGGTACTGTATTTTAACCTGTGGCGTTTTGTTGATATTTTATGCAGGGAAAGATATATAACTCTGGAAAGATCCATCCTCCTTTAACGAGAGATTTGTTCATTTAAATGAACAGAGGCAATTTCTTTGGTTGTGATTAATAACTCTGCTATTAACCATAGTCTAAATGACTAAATTGGGTAAGGCGACTGGATTTGGAACAGTCCTTTCAGGGGTCCAACCTTTATGTAAAAGACAAAGAACCCTGGTTAATAAGCAAATCACCGTTATAACAATTTAATTAATAATCATTAATTGGTTTTACCCTTAAATGAAATAACCTATTAACCAACTATAGCTCTGACTTCTAGTTATTTAATAAATTAAGAATCTTCTGGTAAGATTAAGCAAAAGTAGTGTACCCTAGTTTAGACCTTCAGGAATTCTAGAGAAACATATATCAGAACCACTTTAAAAGTTTACCAGAAACTTTCACTTATAATCAACCTATGTAAAACTAAGATAAAAAAACACATCTTTTGAACAGCAGCCTGTGCAGTGAAATAGAAATGATCCAGAAGCCTTTATTTAAACCAGTATCTTGTCATTTATCAGGGGTTTTGTCTTTTATTAGCATATCCTACTAGGTATTCTATCTGTATTAATCTAGAACAGTGGTCCCCACCCCCAATCTGTACCCCTCTATGGACCAATTAGCAAAGGGCCGCCGGCCACCCAAGTAATATTGAATTTTTTCTGTTGTATTTATTCTCAGAGTCTGAATAATTTTTTATTTTGAAAAATGATCGGATTCTCTCAGATACATCTCAGTCAGTTGAGTGTCAAAAAATGAACCCACAGGTTAGGAAATGCGAGAAAAAAACAAAAAAACAGAGGTGTTTGATAAATTCATTTTCGAAGGGAAAAGGCCCAATGAAGAGACAAAGAAAGCGCCTACGACTTTGGAGAAAATTAAAGCTTTTAACAGACAACACCAGGAGCTCTACTTCAAATATGGATTTATTGCAACAGGTGATTCCCACATCGCCATGGTACACACTCCAGGTTCACTAATGAACAGATGTTGACAACAGGGCTCTACTACTTGTTTATATCCGATATCCTTATCAGGAGGATGTACAAGCACATTTCAGGGACGAGGAGTGGGTCGCAAAATTGGCTTATTTGTGCAATATATTTGCCCTGCTTAATGAACTTAATATGTACCTTCAGGGTAAAATGACAACAGTCTTAAAGTTGGCAGATTAAGTAGCTGCATTTAAAGCCAAACTGGCGATGTGGGGATGACGCATGAACAGAGGCATGTTGGACATGTTTCAAACATTAGCAGGGAGTTTGTTTAGGATTGGGCCAGGACCTTCTTTCTCCCACCTGGTGCATGATCACTCACCTATGCTTTTAAAGGAGTTTGAGTGCTACTTCCCAACCAAAAAGGCCCCACAAACCAGGGTAATCCAGCATGTCTGTGCAAGAAGAAGATCAACCAATGGAGATAGCACATGCAAATATTTTACTTTAAAATATCAGAATGTTGAAAAAACTCTAAATCATGTAACAGACTCTGCATCAAACTGACTATATATCAATGTGTTTTTTTTCCCCACCATGTTTTTTTTTCTCCCACAATGTTTACATTTGAACAGTAGTGTAATGGAAATGTCATGAGAGCTGTACAAAACAATATTTTGTTTAGTATTCACTCTGTGTATACAAAATGACAATAAAATTGTCCAAGTCTAAAGTCTAAGATAAGCCATCCATTTTGGGTATCATCGCCTCCCAGTAGAAACAAGCTCAGGGCTCCCAATGATTTATCATTATGGGGAGATAAAATTCATGCACTTTTTTTTTTTTTGTGTGTGTATCTGTCCCTTTCTTTGATAGGGTGTTTAAATGTAACCAAAGTGCCCGTTAGTACTGTGGTTGCCAACACACAGGGGTGAAGGAGAGCAGAGGAGGAGACTGATAAAGCTGACAATTTTATTTCAACTGATGAAAATTAACATTCATAGAGTGTTTGAAACTAATAGAAATGTTGTTTTACGTATATTAAGATCATAATATACCCATCCGTGGTCAAGTTGGCAAGGGTTGATCGGTCCACAGTGATAAAAAGGTTAGGGACCACTGATCTAGAATACATTGGGCACCAAATGAGACTTTCTAGTGTTCCGTGGAAGTAATGTGCTTTTTTCTCATCCATTATTTATCTCAAACCAGTATTTTTTGTCAGTGTTTATCAAGATACCGTCCCCAATCAGAAGACACGCTGTCTGAGCTTTGTCTGCGGCTTAGCATAAATCAGGCCCTTTTAATCTCAAACTCAGCGACATCAGTGATAACGGTGGGTAATATCTAAAATTACATCTTAATATTTTCACTGTGAGTGGTAAAACATTTCTTGCTTGTAAGTAGAAGCATTGCCATATTTTAATTATACTCTTGCCAGAAAGGTTATACTCTGTACACAGTGCACATCTCTAAAGAAAAGGAACTGACTATTTCTTTTCTCTCCAACTCATTTGTTCTTAAAATGGTGCCTCTACCATAAATCTTCCCCAGGCTTTCATCCTTTATTGATTCCTAAAGTTGTTAAGTAGCATTTTGGTTGCTGAGACCATTCTAGCAGGAGACAGCAACAAATTAGCTGAATTGATTCTTTTTGAATTACAAATAGGTATTTATTGTTGGAGGTTGCACTCCATCATACACAATAGGCAGTTTATGCCAAGATGGTTTTAAATAAGAAAAGATAATACAGAAAAAATGCCCATCGTGTGTTTTATATAATCCACCCAATTAAAGCTGCATTTCAACTTAAAAGTGTTATTAGTGTCTTTCACTGCCAGCACAAAGTAACTTCCAACCAACTTGTCTAATTTCTGATTAGTAGGAGGCAATTTATCAGAGCTTGTTTGCTGCAAAAAGCTTGCTGATACCCCTGGAATTGAATTGATTGGGAACATTGTAACCAATCCTTTTAGTAAAAGCAAAACAACAATACTAAAGAGGCAAAACGCTCAATAAAGCTACCCAGTAGTTAAATGTGTTATTCATTTTTGACCTCCTTCAAAAATCAGGTCCTGTGTTAATATAAAATCTATTTATTCACTGAGCTTCAGATAATGACAGAAAACAGTGTGTAATTGCTTCTTTTCAGCTCGGAGAAGGTCACTGCACTCAAAGTGGCCTCTCTTTTAGCTGATATGGCCACTGTGTTTAATGATCAAAGACGAGCTGAAATTCTGCTCTTTCTGCCATCATGTTTACTTCATTAGGCTTCTGTCCAGTCAAATGTAGATGCACTTTAGTTGTGACAGTCTATCACACAGTGTATTTATGACAACCCAATCCTCTCCAACACACTTCTGCACAGTTATGCCTCAAGGTGACAGGCATGTCACCATTATTTACCCTCTTACAACCATCCGCAGAACCAGCAACTGACTTAAAGGTCACCAGGCCAAGTAAGACCACATTTCTGTCCTACAGGCTTGTTCTTTTTTTCCCAGTCCGCCTGTCATTTGTTCCCTGGAAATCTGATACTCCCACAGCTGTAGCCAGCAAAATCAACATGTATAACTTATGTGCAGTCTCTTTGACCATTATAACTATTTTCCTTAACATTAACATATAATGTGAATACTGGGGGAGGGGAATCTTATTTTAAAAAATATAGCTTACAGCATGATACTGCCACCAAAAAACATGCATTGTAATATCACTTTATTTAACAGAGACAAAAATATGGTGAAAAATTCCTATCAAAAATCAGTAGAAAGTATTAAATAATCACAATAGTACAATTACTAATCACAACCACGCATTTAATCTAATTTAAAGAACACACAGCAGTGATTGCAGGGTTGCATGGTTATTTCAGCGCTCTTCTTTATAGCGCCCTTCTTCCATAAAGTCCCAAGGATGATTCTTCCTTGGCTGCAGCTCCCTCTGATCATCACATCCTCAACTGCTGACCTCCCTCAAAACAACAAAGTAACAGTTTGGTTATTCCAGCTGCAGAGTCAAGTGGAAAAAACAAGAGGTAAGCATGATCCTTTTGAAGGGGTTAAGTGAAAGATAATTCATAATATATATTAATATAAGGCATTTACAGTATATGTGGATTGGTAGCAATGCTTTGTTTGGATGCTACCAACCAGTCTGACAAAGGGATCTGAATAAGTGGCTCATCTAAAGATACCGATAAATAGAATAGAATTGGAAATCCCTTTATTGTCCCACAATGGGGAAGTTCTGGTGTTTACAGCAGCAAAATGATTGTAGTGAAAAGAACAACATGCCTGGCTTTAACCAGCAGATTGACCAAGTGAACGATGCAGTTACCCTATCTAGATTAACTTCAGTAATTAATTTTATATATATTCAAAGGAAACAGAGAAAATGTTTTCATGACAATACAAGAAAACATGTTCATCATATTTGAATAGATAGACACAAGAACTGAGAGAGCAGTCTTCCGTTTACCTTTTCATTTGGATGTTTATCCAAAAAATAAACAGAATGCAGTGAAATATTTGCTTTGGACATATTTTTGGGATTCCTTTTGGTAGAAATTAAACCACGTTTTGCATTACCTCTTGTGAGCTGGAAGTAATAAAATCTTAATAGTTAGACAAAATTCTTTTGTCTAACTATTGGCAGAGGATGATTAGCCACAAATGGTTTACTAATACAGTCTGTCAAAAGCACACTATTTCCTGTATATTTGTATAGTTTTTCAGCTCTATCCTTTTTCTTTTCTGGTGGCTCAACAGATGCATGTGGTAAAAAAAATTATTGTTAACTGCCCAACCTGGACATAGAGATGAACCTATATTTTCATGTATCATTGGCTTGCACTAGTTTTATTTCTCACTTTCCCTGAGTCAAAGTCTGCTCAGCTGGTTGTATGTTGATATAAATCCTATAAACACATTTAAGCACATACGTACATATTACCCAATTGAAAAAATTACACTAATCACATTGATAAGGCTGTGATTCATCAATTATAGCTCAAGCCGTGTTTTTTCTCTGTTCTGCAAAAGTTCTACCTGTGTGTGTTCAGAAAAAGATGCATACCATATAATCTGTGCAACAAAAAATTACACAATAAAGAAGGGTAAAAGGATTTAAGTTAATTAGGAGAAGGTGATTTTATTTTCTTATTTAGATGTCTAGGTACTCAACTAAACAGCTATTTACAACAATGCCAACTTCATCTTCAACTGTAAAATAGGAGTTAATAAAAATATTATTAGTTTCTTTTAGCAATATATATGCTATAGTACACAGAGTGGGATAAACATTTAACTTTATTGGTGCTGCCTTCATCTGTCCTTGTGTCTTTCTTCCCCATTGACATACTGTAGCTTGTATTTGTTGATCTCCTGTGAAATCAGCTGGCGACTGCGAATGTTGGAACACTGAGCTACTTGTTGTTTACCTGTTAGTTCAGAATGTGGATATCGGGTCTTCCATAGTTCCACAGTCTGGAGTAGTAGCATTCCAGTAGTATAGTAGAGTTCCAATAGTGCTTTATTATGATACTGTGTCCATTATGTTCTTGCTTCAGTAGCCCATCAGTCATGATGAGGGCAAGGTGCTGTGGGATTCACTGACAGAAGTGAGCGAAGCTGCCATATACAGTGAGCAATGTGCGTGAAAACCCACTACACTGTCTACAAGAAGGGAAAGAGCAAACTCTACTTGAGGAAACATAGGTCCTTTAGTATTTTCTGAAATATGCTGCATTTATTTTCTCATTTTATTCCAGAATTTGCACATTACTATATTTCTGATTATATCATTTCAAACATTTACTTAGTACTTGAGTAACCATTTTACCAAGTACTTTTTAATCTTACTTAAGTAATTTGTTGGATGACTACTTTCTATGTTTACTTGAGTAAACAAATAAATAAAGTAGTTCTAATCTTACCTTGCAAGAAAGATGAATTGTCATGAGATTGGTGAATTTACAAACTCCTGAAATACATCTTGCCAGGACCCAGCAGATGCATCTCGACACAGAAATGTTCTGGACCAATGAAATGCAGTGATGTGTATAATGTCATCGCATTAACCAGAAGTGTATGGGAGAATTATCCTGCCATAATGCAAGAGCACATCATTTCAATTTGAGAAAAGAATTTCATCTTCTTGCACTCAAAACTTATAATGCTCACACTCAAAACATGCGCTCTCTCTCAAATATTTTCTCTTCACTCTTTGTTTCTTCTCTCAGATTTAATGCTTCTTGCACAGATATTTTCTCCTCTCGCTTGCCTCCTTCTCTTCGCGCACAAACCGCGCTCTGCACGAGTCTCAGATACGCTTGCAAACCCGTAGGCTCTGCTTGCGGATTTTTTTTGCTCTCTCTCGGATTGCAGTTGGATCGTCGCCTGCAACCTTTCCAGCGAATAGAATGAAAGCCTCGGAAAGGGTGCGCTTGTTTAACCCTACTCAGTGTGCCTGTGCTACTAAGCCACTTATAAGAGCGACAGCTGAAACTGCTATTTATAGTAGTTTTGTGGCTCGATTCAGCAAAGTTCAGTACTTATGGATAACCCAAAAAATTCTGAATTAAGTAATTTTAAACAATTAGTGGTTTGTTATGTACAAAAGCAAAGAACCGACATATTAAATTATTATCTTGAAATACTTTGTTAGTATTGATTTCAAAATGTAGGGGGAAAAATTAATTTTTTACAAAAAGTTAAAATGTTGGATAGTTATTTCCAATTATTATTATGGTGTTTTTGGGATGCCATGAAACAGGAACTTGCATCTTGAATTTAAGGTGAAAAAAAATCTTTATCAAATGCACACGTTTATACGTACTAAATTAATAAATAGTCATTCAGGTATTACCATCACAAGACATTAAGTGATGAAACAGGTGAAATCCAATTGTAAGGTTAGCAGATCTGTAAAAGCTGCAGACAACAAAAATGCATGCTACCTTTAAATAAGATAAAGAATAGTACATCATGACATGAGTTTCAAAAGATACTAGCTGAATAAAAGTCACCAAGTGTTTTTTAATGAGTTGGATACTTATTTAGAAAACTTGTCTCCACTGGAACCAAGAGCAGTAGGAATATGCTCTCTGGAAAGACAAACCACATCCTCTTGTTTGCGACTTAGTTGGATGACTGTGGAATTGCTGTCAAGCTCAAAACCTTGGACCCAATATTCAAACAGACAGATCCGAAATGAGTTAAAACAGTCTTTATTAATAAACTGCATGCGGCTGCTAGTCAGCTGGAGCGGATAAACTGAATCCTCTGTAGAAACAGAAACTTAGGTCAGTGACTAGAATAAATGGCTGATAACGACTACAAGCAATAGTCCCTGACCTGGTTCGATCCCAGAGAGATGTGAGGGATCCGAGAAGGAGATTGTCTTCCACTTATGAGGGGCGCTGCCCCTGGAGCTCTGGGTGATGAGCGGAGCTGATGCCAACTGACGCTGAGAAGCAGCTTTATACGGAAGGGAATATCTGAGCCAAAGTCGTACAGAAGCAAGTTCATAAACCAGATGATCAGAGAGCCGATGAGGTACCAATGAGGGAATCCAAGCCGTGGTCAGGAAAAGAGTCCAGGTTCGGTAAGCCAGTAGAATCCAAGAAACAATCCAGAACAAATCAGACTAATAGAGCAGACAGGGGCAAAGAAAAACTCTGCATCCACAAGACCGAAACAGGTAACAATCAGGTAATCAGAACTATAATCAAAATACTAGAGTTACTTCCACCAAACAGCTCAAATAATCTGGCTCTGGTACAGTAGCTTAAAAACAAACAGTATATAAAGGAGCTGGAAACAGATGCATCAGATAAGTAATGATGAAAAAACGGGCAGAGTTAAACAGGTGGATGGAATGAGTAATCAAGCCAGCCACCAGTGGCAGGACCATGACAATTGCCTGTTGCCAGGTAAACTGCATTGTCAGCTTCAACAGCATCAGTTGTCCAATTTGATGGATTTTGGCCTAGGGCTGTCTTTCAGGGATTGTGTTGGCCAATTTGTTACAAAGAATACAGCTCTTGATGTTTCAATGAACAAAGTCATTTTACAAAATGTTTTGACCCCAAAAAGTAAATTGAGCAAATTCAATTCACACCATAATCCTAAACAGGTGACGCACACCACTTCCTTACAATGAGGTACTTGTTGTAAAAATATATATACACATATATGTTTTTCTGAATTTCTGTCTTACTCTCTGTATTTCTGTCAGTCTCTCCATCTGTCTTTGAGGTAGAAATGAATTTGAAAATTGGCAGATATATCATATACTGTAATTTACTATAAGGATTATATGTATAAATAGGTTGAAACCTGATTATATGATATTGCATAGATTTTGAATCTAAACTCTTTGTAGCACAGCTTAACATGCTTGATTTCATGATAATACAACAAAGATTGAATATTTGCATTTTCATTACATAAAGATCTTAAATTATTCTCAAAAATCTTGGTCATTTTGGCCCTGATACAACTTTTCGCGAGGTTTCTTGTTTCTTAGATTATAATACTTCTTAAAGACAGGTATTCTGGTCTTAAAAAAAAAAATAAACTCCCTATATGTTCCTATTCTGATGGCAGAGTTAAGTGCTAACTCCATTTGTACACTTTGTGTCTGTAAGGTAAAAATATAAAAACACTTAACTACTAATGAAGTAAGTAAGTCTTACAAGCTTCCATTATTCCCTTAAATAGTTCAGTGTTTTTTCAGAAGCTATTTTCACTGAATACATTACAGTAAGTACTTATAACTTAATCTATATTGATACTAAATGTGCATTCACATGCTACAAAGGCAGTATTCTGCATTGTAATTTCCAACTGTAACTCAATGAAGAGTGGTTTTGTGGGGACATTAGTTATGGTGCCCCGTTGCTCTCAACCTAGTGTATATAGCCCTGTCTGTTATAAGTTGCATACTGATTTATCTGACAAATACATTGGCAACTGTGATGATGGACTCTGACTTACTCATGAGTTGTAGCTCGCCTTTCGCTATCTGTCCTCTACCAATTGGCCCATCTGTCAATCATCTGGCCTCATGATTTTCATGTGCTCCTGATTATGTATCGTTTATCATTACAGCTCATCCAACCCCTGCAGCTGTCTATCATTTAACATAATCATCTTTGCCTCTCCCCCCTCTGAAGGCTCCCTGACTGCTTCTCTGTTCTGGCTCCCTCTTGAATCATTTCTCTTCTGTCACAGGCAGTACAAAGTCTCCCCCTCCCTTTCCTTCTCATCCACCTTCTCCAACTCCTTCTCTCATCTTTCTTGCTCCCTGCCCTCGTTTTAAACCCTTTTGATTTCTCCTCTGCCTCCAATAACATCCTGGGCTTTTGATGCTTCTGAAAGGCATGTTAAGTGGCCAAAGGCTTTAACTAAAAACCATAATCCTTACAATCGACATTTTATAAAACCGGGCAATTTCTGAAGTACTGTATAGTCATTGGTATGCCATTAAAGATTATTGAAAACCTTATATTTAACCTGCATTTCAATAAGTAAAGAATAAAGTTGGTAGGATTAAAACGTTTTCTTGGAAGTTTCCTGTGTTTTTGTATATTGAAATAACAGACAGATATAATCTGTACAAATAATCACCCTGACCTGCTCCATTCAGCTAACAGGCATAACCATAAAATAATGGTTAGGATCTACAGCAAAAGCTTTAAGCTCAATCTTTGACCTGAGTCAAACAAGTTTAATCATTGGTGAAGTATTTGTGCGTACAGATGACCCACTTTTAGGATTGCATCCATGAAAATTTTGCTACAAAAACAAATCGATGACTAAAGGCCAGTAATGTAAGATCAATACAGCTTATCAATGACATGAAAATTGTATAATCATTGTTGTGGCTTATTTTTCACAGCTTTCCGTGTTTGCACCTAATTTGCAGGTACTGTAACTCACACTCATTGCACAAGAATTGCGACAGAGGCTTTAAAACAATAAGTATAGGCAATAATATAAGCAATGACATGGGCTATTTAAAGTGGATAATTATCATTAACAGGCATAGTCTTATCAACTTATCACTCTTTTAAAATTTTAGGCCTGGTTTTGGTGCTGTATGACATTATAACAGCTGAGAATACTTTAATGTTCCTGAAATACTAATGACATTTTAATAAATAATAGAGAAAGATTAAAAGCTTTATTTATTATTTTAAGAACAATGGAGAAACTGTTTAAACAAAGCTCGGATAAAAAGCATGTTCCCTGCTTCTCTGACCCTGTGGACAGCCGCTGCTGTTGCTGCATTTTCATCCCCATCTGATGTGAGAGGTTCAGGTGCTCCTAAAACTGTTGTAACACTTTTGAAATCTCCAATTATCTTCAGTACACACCTGCGTGTGATATGATAAGAGTGCCCAACCTGGATGGGTTTCATTCATTTTATAAGCAGGCCTCCCCAAGAGACTCTCACAAATACCTTATTACTTTAGAAATAAGGACCGTTATTATGTAAACTCAAAATTTTGTTAACATGAGTAGAGAAAAGAGAGCAGTCTGCTAAGAGAGCAGATCATTTGCTTTGATTGAAACTTACCGGTCTGAAATACCATAATCGCACCAATTATTTTGGGGGCTACAGTAGCTTTGGGAGATATGTTTGTCTTACGGCTGGTGTCCAGGCAATTCGGGGTCTCCGGGATTACAGTTCCAACGTCCTTCATCCTCCTTTTATTTTAAAGGTATAGTGGAGGATTTTTTGTGAATTTTTTTAAAAGACCCACACCCTCGATTAAAAAAAAATGCATATGCACAACCCTGTACCCACTCACGAGAGGGAACCCAAAATAAACGCGTGCAAGAACATACACAAGCGCATTTCTCCTCGTGCTCGCTCTGTTTAAAAGTTGCTGTTTGCATTGCTCATACAAGCTTACTTTCCAAAAGAAGACTTGCAATTTTTCCACTATGTCAGACTTACCACCGGTAAGTGAAAAATAGGGACGAGCACGTTTAAAACCCTTGCATAAACATATCACCAGAATGATTGACAATAAGGATGATCAGTTATTCTGATGATAGACATAGAAAAGGAATATCCTCCACTATAACTTTAACTCAGAAGGTATCGTGTGAACCTGTATTGTTTATAGAGACAGCTTTTTATGACCATGTTTTAAAAAAAACAAACAGAAAACCAGCGGTTTGCATGCAGTCAATGTAAATCAACATATCTGATTCCTGTGAGGCTGGTTTACCCTTTTCCTGCAATGTCCTCCTTTCATGCCCTAGAGAGATAAATAACACTAAACTCTGAAGGAAAGTCAAATGACCCAGCTTTTCTCCAGCAAATGCACCATGTACCTCTGAATCTGCAATGCTCCTGTCAGCGTAAAATGAGTCTCACTACCCTCAATGCACTTCTAATCTGGTCTGGGATTTTTCTTATATTTGTATTTGGTTTTCAGCCCACTTTTGCAAATACCACAAGTTATTCACAGAATTTCTACTCATATTTTTTAGGGTTTACAAATAATGTTTTACACATACAAACACCCAGACCTACAGAAACACATATTCACATAGTTTACAAATCCAGTATTAAATACATACAAGTATACTTTCTCTCCATATCAGACTATAAGACTGTTCTCCAAAGATAATTTTGTCTCAGGGTGGTGAACACTGAGCCTTCCTTGTCTGCCTGTTAATCTGGTCGAAAGACATTCTGGTCCAAAGACATATTTTTTACTGTATAAGTAAATTTTGACCCGATTAAAGATATACTAGTCTAAAATCACAATTTGAACATGAAATTGTATGTTTTCCCAAGTATACTGATATAGAAATCATTATATATGTAATATCGTAAACAGTTAATTGTTGTTAGGGCCCTAAGGAGTTACTTAGTTTGCTTATGCCTTGGGCTGGTAGCTATTTGCATTTTTAGACATTAGCAGAAGTTGCTAAATTAGGCCATTACCTAGTTTGCCCAATTAGCCATGTGCATTTAAGTGTAATGAAAGCTGTAAAGTAGCATAGTAGGGTTGTAAGAGAAACAAAAGGATGTGAAAAAAAACATTAAATATGATTAGAAATAAAAAATATACATATGCTTAAAACTTGTCGAGTTTTGCTTTTTAAAATAAAAACTACAATCCTACTGTTTTACTCCTTAAGATCTGCGAAAGTGACACAAAAGACAGTTTATCTTTTAATTGTATTTTAAAGCAGTTTTCTTAATTTTATTTTAAACTTCATCTCCCCCTAGGGAGGCAGCAGAAAAGTTGCAGTACACCATGAACATTTCTTTTTTTTTTTTTTTTTGTGTTCAAGAAAATGTACATTCTGCCCTGAGAAACTGGTGCTAGGTGTTTCAATTCAGTTTATTTGCAGTCTTTATGTGAAGGAGAGAACATTCCACTCTTTCTGCAGCAAAATAGCAGTGCTTGTGACTTTGGAATGAAGAACTGCAACAGCTGCTGTTTGTAAAAAGAACATGAGCAATGCATTCTATCATGTCAGTCTCCAAAATCCACTAACCTTAGAAAACCAGCACTATATTTGCCACTATTCCCCTTTAAGAAAAAAAGGTTGATAAACCTCTTTAAATATTTGCAAACTATGGAAGCAAAGGCATTAATTTGGTTGATATTCTTTGTGTGATGTAAATATGATGAGAGCAAAGTACTAGTTTTATGAAGGAGTTGAACACTCACTGTAAGTTTTGCCAGTAAACTGAAATGAGTTGGCGACCAAGTGATCATTGAATCCAATCAAATCAGATTTAAAACTATGGGAATGTTAGCGAAGTCCATCTTTGTATAAAAGCATCTTGAGTAGGAACCTGATGTGAGTTTGAAAGCAAGAAGGTGGTGACAATGGACAGTTAATTGCATGGTCATTAATTTCATACCAATTCCTGCTTCTTATTATGTGCAAGCACACGGTAACAATTTTATTTTAGCAGACAGAAAACTCCACCCAAACCCAAATATCAGCTGCAACCAACTGGCACTTTAAACAGCGTATCCTTTGGATTTTAATAATACAACTATGTACTGTAGATTTTGGCTCACACATTGTCAGGAGTTCAAAGTGCCCCTCCTGGTTAGCCTTCTGTTGGAGCAGCATATAAAGGTGCCCTGCAAAAACTGGATTTGGACAAAATATAGAATACGTCTCTGCCACACAATAGAGAATAAAGAGAGGGCAGCAACTGTAAAACTGTAAATAAATGAAAGGGGTATAGTAACATTTTATCACATTTTTAACTTCCTTTTGGGATATATATTTTTTATTGTTTTAATTTTTCCTTAATTTGATAGTAAATATAGCCCTTCTGTTTATATGTACAATAGCAACACCACATGACCAGAGGCACACTACTGTATATGCGAGCAATGGGTAAACAAGTGAATAATGGGGGTAGGCAAGTTAGTACCCCCCCTGTGAAGTTGTGAAAACAATCAGTAAAAGTCCAAATGTTTGATACCAAGGGGGATAATACCTACTGTATGTCCTCTGAAGAGAGAACTAAACCTGCAGAGGCATTTAAATGCCTTAGGGGAGCTGTATTAATAAAAGCTGTAAAAGCTGTATTAATAATTGATTGATTGATCAACTAAAATAAACAAAGGGAAGTTTTTTTTCACAGCTGCTAGAATCTAGAAGACTATTGAAGATCAGATAAATTTCAGGGCTCATCAACAATGCAGTTACCAGACAAGAATCATTTTAATGTGTAGGCGTTGTAGGATGGTTAGGCTCTATCAA
>NW_015150967.1:56145-69031 GCF_000732505.1 Cyprinodon variegatus | reverse complement strand
ATACATGTTGACAGCTCTTTGAATGCAAAGATCCTAAAACTCTTACATTATTGCAGATAAAGTACTAGTCGATCACCTGATGAGTCATATAATCTCTCAATGGCAGGTATTATGCCAGTACTGCCCCTAACCAGAGAGTAGAATTCATCCTTTAACTGGATAAAGTTATTTGTCTAAGAAATACTGATCATTTAAATGTTTGCCTCTAACTGATAGAACAACCCCTATTTATCTTTTGTGTTTTTTTAATCTAAAATGTGAAACGATTTTATTTCACATTTGTATTTTTTCTTAAAAGAAGAAATAACTTTCTGACTGTCCACCAATAGTAGTTATTCCATATCTCTTTTTTCAAGAATTATATTGGATGTACAAGAACCACTTTTCAGTCCAGTAACTCAGATGGAAAAACATGGAAAAATATAGCAGCCAGGATGGAAATCTTTCCTCTTCACTGCCTTTTTTTCACATAAAATCGTAACTTTGAAATTCCACATCTATAACTATCTCTTCCTCCTCTCTTTAAGTCTGTCATGAGTGAAAAATATATGACCTAATGGGTTGCTGCGGTTAAAAAACCCAGAAGTGAACCACCTTGGAGAGTCTCTGGCTTTAGCTCAGCCTCAAAGTGAATTTCCTTGCTGCCAGCAACTGACTGCTGGAATCAAGTGGTGGCAGAACGGCGTGATATTGGGGATGAGGGGGCGCAGAGAGCCGCTCACGTGTGATCTCTGTATCTCATTGCTGATGGGAAATAAGTAAGTGTGTGGGTGTGAGCATATGCAAATGGATTTGAGGAGGGGCGGACAGGCAGATGAACACACAGACTGATTTGGTTCTTGGACAAAAAGCAAACAAAATGAGGCATCGAAGGCTCAGATAATTCTATCTGAATCATCTTTAAAAACATCATACTTTAGATATTCTTACATCAGTCCTGTCAGCACATTATATCTTAAACACACAAAGTAAAGGGTATTTGGTCTTCCATGTGAACATCAGTGACATCCAGCTCTCTGGTCTCAGAACAGAGCTCACAGGCTCTAATTAAAGGAATGAAACTTCTTCTCTCACTGACCCTTTTTTTTCTCAGATTCTCTCAATAATGTAAAGGACCAGCTGGGAAGAGTGGAGTCTAAATTCATTTGAACTAAAGAAACATGTAGGACATAAATATTGACTTGTTGAAGTGGGAGGATAATTAGTGCTGATAAATTCTGGACTCATTAAATAGGAAAAGATCATCTGGATAACAAATACTAAATTGCACATGCTTAATTTAGCTTTTTTGTTTGCATCGTTAATTGTCCATTTTAACAACAAACTTTAGCAAATTTATTTAAAGCATCCGTGCTTATATGGAATACAGGTTGAAATAATCTTCATTTACTCTTACTGAAAATAATATAATTAGATTTGTCCATCCATCTGTCCGTCCGTCCATCCAACCAGCCAGCCAGCCAGCCAGCCAGAACAGGTCACCCCTCTAAATCAACTTTTACTAATATTTTAGATAATAAGCACATAGATCAAAGATATTCTTTTTTTTCTATCCAAACCTTCTCATTTCCATAAAGCTGCTATAAACACATGTAATTAGTCCAAACAATTTTATTGTGTTGTGTTTTAAATTTAATATTGAAAATATTGTATTTAATTGTTCTGTTATTACTATTCCCATGTTTTATTGGAGGCTTTGGTGTACACAGAATTTAATTGTAATACACAGCAAATGAGAATCCAGGTATTATTTCTGTGCAAATAAAATGAAAAACTAAACAAAAATGTTTGCCTATGTTAAAAGATGAAAACACATTTAAGAAAATTTTGCTCCTGAATATGACTTCAAAGAACAGCACTTTAATTTCAAGCAAAGTATTTAATTACTCTAGTCTTTGCAAAATATGATATATAATATGATCTATCATCATAATATATTACAGTGTGAGCCTCACACTGTAACTGAGACAGTCACAACATTGTGACTCAGATCGATAAAATCAATATGATTTCATTTCACAGTTCATGGATAACTTGCATGATCTGTTTATATGCAAAATAGCAAAATAAAAAGTAACAAAAAAACCCATGTAATGAAGTGTCATGGATGAAGCCCAGTGTGGAACATCTGCTGAGTCAGACTTTATGGTGCAACTATCCTTGACCATCGTAAAATATATCATTATCTTTCTTGCTGGTGCAATGCTCCCCTGACCTCTCCTCACTTTCTTTCTCATTTCCTTCAATCTGTTCAAATTCCTCTTCGATTTTTATTTTTCACTGTAGTACCCAAGCCAAAAATAAGTAAGAAATTGTTCTTATTCTTTGAGAGATGCTTTGTTGCTTTTTGCACAGAACGTGTGAGGGATTGCCGTTGAGTCAATGAGTTCGCAATCAACTGGTTTTCCGAAGATAAAAATCTTTGAATCAATTTGACTGGATGATCTGGTGAACTGGAAAGTTCCTTGAGATGACATGTGTTGTGAATTGGGACAATATAAATAACTGAATTGAATATAATGATATTTTTCAAGCCTTATTGTCTTATTTATCACCTTTGATGGTGACACATACTGTAAGGGTTAACTGGCTACAGGGTGTCTATTAAAAAGGGTTGTAGGACACCAATAAAAAGTTGCTGTTCATTAGCCTAAACCATTTTGCTTGCTCAGACACTTTAATACTGTATTAATGTTCATTTCCAAGTGGGGGAACCACAAAGTATTTGTTTAGGCTACAATGGTTGGCACCGCCAAGATCTCATAATTTATTTAACATTGTGTCACTACATGTATAGGGTTTTCACAGGATCAGGTTCAACTTTCATTTCCTTGTGTAGTGGAGGATTCTTCAGGGTGCTGGTGTTATTTATCAGATGCTTCAGCTCATTTGAGTCCTTTTGGAGCCAGTTATACATCATTGACACGATCATTGATTTCCTCCTTTCTTCCTCACTTATCTGCAAAGCCTAATGCCAAATAAATGTATTTGTATCAAAAAACAGGCCACAAGCTGTAAACAATAGGGAAATTATTCCATCCGGGGCGCCATGGGGCAAATGCATATCTCTCGCAGTCTATGGTTGATAGGAAGGGTACACCCTAGACAGGTCCCCAGTCTGTCGCAGGGAATTTTCTACATATTTTAAGTCTATTTTCCTTTTCAAAACAAGTCTAATATATTGACTGAATAACATTTAAATAAACAGCAACAATAACAGTCTTTACAACAATCACTTTATGAACAGAGCCAAAATTATATATCAATTTAATGTTAAGGTCAGACAATGAAAAACCCTTTCAGAAAACAAAGGCAGGGCTCAGAATCCCCTAAAGAGTTGAAGCAGACACTCACCTCTGCATTCTCCACCACTGAAGCATCCGGGCTTAGCACAAGATTTAGTCAGATCCCAATATCTCTGAACCTTGCATATGGCAATCCTGACACTGCATCTTCTGTGTCATGTCACCAACGAGTTGTGAACCCTTTGCCATCCCATCAATTCTATATTAGAACGTCTTTTTTCAGTCTTTTTTTCTCGTTTGAATTGTTGTCCTTCTTATCGTTTTCTTTGGTCAGTTACAGTCTTTGGCCTCTTCACCGCTATGTTTTGTTTAAAAAAATCCAATAAAAGAGTCAGACTTGCTTACCAAAGGCTAAGTGATTGGTCAGCCACAAAAAACTTGTTCAGTGTTGTCTTATGACAGTTTCACCAACCAATCACCAAAGTTACCTGCATTTGGCATGCAGGAAGGTGCTAATTCCCTGCCCTGAGGATACATGAGCCCAGTCACATTGCATGAAATACACTAACTGTATCCTTATATATATATTGTAGGTTATTGTATTCCAATAAGATGTGATTTTATGTAAATATATGATTATGATTATGTATTAATATGATTGCTCTCAGATTTTTGGAAACAGCTAGTTATAAAATTCAATCACTAATGTTTTTAGAGGCTAATGAAATATACAAGAAAAAAAACCACAAGTTTAATCAAATTCCTTTAAACTTTGAATAAATGCAGTACAACTAAATACACTGTTCACCAATCATTTAAAACTAATATTTTCATGCAAATAGGGAATGGATGCTATTGGAGTGGCAGCTTAGAAAAAATATGGAGACTTTGGTGAACAGTCCATCACTGGGCAAATGTATATCAAACACCAGGCACACTCATTTTAATTCTACAACATCTTATGTGATGAACATGTGTCTTGATAAAAAATATCTAGACATAAAATTGCTAATTCAAGAGAAAAAGGCCAAGATGTAGTCTTGAGAATCATCTCGTTGAGATGGCAGCATTAACCACAGTGTCAAAGACTTTAAGCACGGTCAAGTTACTCTGCATAAAGTACCTAATTAAAGCATAAGCAATGTTTATCTTTCTCTGACCCATAGGAATTAGGTATGGAAAGTTTCCTCACTGAGCAAGGGCCTTACCTTTGGATTTTCTTTTTTTTCCTCTCTTATTGATGTAACATTAGTCTTCACTAAAGAGACTGTTGCAGCAATGAAAAATGAGGCAATGCCACAATGAAAACATTAAAAGCTCAGATAACAGCAACCTAATTAAATTCATAATGGCTTGGTTTGAAAGCATTTGAGGTGCTTAATAAAAGAAAAAAAACAGCACATACACAAAATGAGTGACATACCAAATATCTGAAATTGGTTCAGTCGTTCATTGAGGCTTTTGTATAAATTAGATGATACACAAACTTTTCTTTTCAAATGTGCATCTTTTAGAGGCAGCATTTCATTCTGTTCTATTGTTATTATAAAAAAAATCACTACACACAAAGGGAAAAGATTATATTATTATCAGCAATGGACAGCCCACATCTTTGAATATGGATACAATACATACTAAATATGTACTTTTCTGTGTAATGACTGATTGGTTCATCACAGTTTCTTCTTGTTTGTAATGTCTGCTTAAAAAAAGTCTTATTAATCAACAATAGCTGCACCTGTAGCCCCACTTGTATTGTCAGTCCTGAGTATTGAAGCCAAACCATTTTGAATGGAAGTCTGAAAGCTGCCTAAATAATTTTTTTTCTGCTCCTTAGTAGGCATTAGTGCCTCTCGTATTTCTCCCACTTTGGCATTGTAACTACCCACATTCGAGCCTGAGAGGCATTTTGGCTGCCTGTTCTGAGTCTAAGAAGCTAATTTACGTAAATTACTACTTGCCAATATGACTTTTTTCCCCTCTTTTCATGAAAATTGAGACTGTGAGCATGTGGGATCAATGTGAAAGTGGGAAATTATTCTTTAAAAAAAGGTTATTCTTAACAGAATAAAACCATATTGTATGAAAATGTGTTCATATATCGTGCAAAATAAAGATTTTCTTGCAACCCTGTTCAGAGTACTACAGATACATTCCTGGTGGCGTTCTTCAGTAAAGGTTTTTTGAAGGCTGGTGATCACATGGATTTTACAGCTCTGATATTTTTTGTTCATAGAACAAAAATATTGCATCATTATTTCTTAATTTTTAGTACGTAGTATTTGATATTTCTTTCTCCTTAAAATAATAAAAGTTTGATTCTATGCAGCTCTTCATCAATAACTTATTGGCATATTAATTTCCTCACTTTATACCTGCATGCTGCTATTTTGTCCATTCTTGTTCCTATATCATAACTGTGTGAAAAAATATTTTTAACCACATATTTGAACTATTTTCATCAAGAATGGTTATAAACCCTGATAAATTGCTTAGAATAGAAACATGTTTTATTAAAGGACTACTCACTCCTATATAAATCTTTTTTGCTTTGCTTTTTGCCTTGAATAACGGCTGGCTAACTCAAGTGGTAAGTCACCCGTCCGGCAAACAGGAAGCCTGGATATCTCAGCTGGGGAGAATGAGAGGCCAGTGTGGGTCCTTCGGCAAGACCCTTCACACTAATGCTTTGGGGAGGGGTGGCCCAGTGGTTAGGGCATTGCGCTTGGAAACTGAGGTTCTGAGTTCAAGCCCCGCTTCCACGGACTGCTACTCCTGGTCCCTGATCAAGACCCTTAACTATGAACACTTTACAATAATGTTCCTCAAGTACTATTTTTTAGATGGATCTAATGTTTTCTTTAATAAACCGATTTTAAATAACACCATAAACATAACACCATATATATCTATATATATCTATATATATATATATATCTATCTATAGATATATATATATATATATATATAACTGTGTGCTACTAGCAAATCAATTTCTCTTTGCAAGGTAAATAATTATCCGTGGTTCAAATAGACCAGACTAGCCAGCTATTTTCACCTTGTGTGCTGCTTTCAGGTCATGTCTTTGTCCTCCTCCCTCTTATCGGAAACCGCCTGCATTACTTGTTTCCCTGCTGCTCTGTGTGCATGCCACAAAACAAACATTATTTTAGCATATTTTGCTGTGTCCATTTGTAAGCATCGGAGCCTGTCTTCTCTCAGCTTCTTTGTGTTTTCCTTTGCATTTTTCTGATTTATTATTAACATTTACAGGGTGGAAACACTGACCGTACCAGTTATTGTAACCTGCAAAAGCAACATTTTTTTCATCTGAGTCAGTGGTGGGGGATGGGAGATGGGCAGTCAAAGGACTTTCTTTTCTAATCCTTTAATTCAATTCTAATTAAGTAAATTAATAAATGATTCAATATAAATAAAAAAAATGCAATTATTAATTATAAATACACTTTTTGATAGGATTATGATATCCTTGGACCATCCCAGAAATGTGGCCCACCACGCACATGCTCGATATGTCCAATGGTTAGTCCAGCATTGGTTTCAGGGGAAAACTAGACACTAATAAGAGTCCATTATTCCAATACTTGTTCTCCAGTTCTTCAAGGATGTTAATATGGTGGGTCTGCTCCTGCCGATGTCCAACTACAGTTTTTTTGTAACCCCGACATTGGTCTGCCCCAAACCATCTAATCCTAAAACTCCTGGTTTGGCCCAAAACTTCCACGTAGGTGTCTTGGGTACCTCTGTATTATTTTGGTCAACCACCTGGACACAAGAAGCAGGTAAGTAAAACAACACACATCATACAACATTAAACCTATGAAAACATAACACATAAACTACACACTAAACAGATATAACCGATAACTTATATGTGCACAAATGATTGCACATACAAAAGTACATCAAAAATAGAATATAAATTAAAAACAATTATGTGTAACTCTTCAATTTTAGTTGTGCAAATTAGCCATTAACTTAAAAATGCCGTTTGCTATAAAAAGTATCATGTGCAAAAGAGAAAATGTCCGATATGTTGTAAGACCAGTTGAAAGTAAAAACAAGGGAATCATCCTAAATAAATAAAAAAGCCCCCAAGATAATTAAAACCTGTCACAAAGCCAGCAAGTAGCGAATGGGGGCACACAATCTTTGTCATTTAGACATTTAAAGGGTCAGGAGTGTGATTGGCAGCCAATACCTGTGACAGTCATTCCTGCAGAGTTAATCCAGGGCCTGTTCTGCACCACTGGGTGCAGATCAACAAACATAATGAATGCTTGCTTTATTGTTGTTGTTTTCATAAGGTAGTATTAATCCAATGTATAGGTCTCATTGGTTTGAATATTCGAATTTACTGAATATCACAATATGTTTTAATTAGAAAGGTAATGTTTTGTTTAACAATATGACTGACTGATAACCTTCTTAAGGCATAATCCGGCTCTTGCTTAAAGATTGCTAAAGATAGGAAGAGTTTCTTACCTAGAAAAAGCAGAGATAAAAATGAGGGGATGGATGAAATTAGTTGCTCAAAACCTTGTATACCTTAAAGCACCACTAGAATCCATTAAGAGCCTCAACAACACTTCATGTCTCTAGGATTATAGAGTCATCATTTAAAGAAATACAAAAACAAATACCTCTGTGTCATGCAACAGTGGTGATCTTTGAATCACACATCCAATATCATAAAGGTAGAAATACTATGATGACATGTATCTAACTAATCCTATACCCTGTCAGGAAAAATTGGTGATTGAACCTTTTTTCAATATTATTTCTCTCGTCCACATTTGTCCTTTATTATTCCTGACAAATAGGATTATGACTTGTGATTAAAGGCACTCTTAATTATCTTCTGTTGGTAATTAGCATCGCTCATATATTTTTTCTTACAGTAGGACTGTAAGTTGAAAATTATGCCCACAATGGCAAAAAGTGTAGAAAATGTACACCATGTTGGTTATAATCTGATGCAATATTGCACAAAGTTAAGTCCGCTGGGACTAAATTCGTATTAAATGATTAAAGAAAAAGGTAAAAGAAAAAAAAAATCACTATGTTAGTTATAATTTATCGAAAGGTGCTGTCAGAATGATGGTTATCTGTAAGAACTGGAAGATTTCCTTTAATGTGTTTGCCCCAAGTCTTTATCAGCCCCCTGCTTGTTGCCAAAAGCTGACCTTCAGGCATGACATCTCACTCTTCTCTAATCAAGAAGAGAAATAATAACAGCTGTCTGTGGTGACAGAAACTTTCTTTGGTGAGTCCTTTTCATGTAAACCTCCCTTTCTGCCTGCAGAATCTGCAGCTTTGTTATAGGAACTCCCTTAGAGGGAAATTTACTGCACCGGCGCTCATCTTCGAAGTGTGCTTTCTATGTGAATTGGGGGCATGTGTAGGAGAATCAGTCATAATACAAATTAAGATGCGACCTTGGGGCTGAGCACACAGGAGTCCTGAATCAGAAGGCTACAGGAGATAAGGAATTCAACACAGAACAAAATGTTTCCACTTAACAGAATAAGGTGGGAGCTGGAGATGAGGTGGGGGTGGGTGGGTTTTTGTGTGTGTGTGTGTGTGTGTACCAGTTTTAGGGTTAGGGCATAGAAAATGTCTGAAAAATCAATGGAAGTCAACTCATGGTCCTTACTACATATAGCAGAATGAGTATTGGGTTTGTGTGTGTGTGTGTGTGTGGGGGTGGGTGGGGGGGAAGTAGCTAATTATACTGTTTCACCTTCATCGTTTGTACAGGATCAATTCAACCAAATTGTTTCAATAATAAAAATAAAATTCAGCTGTACAGAGGGCCTTTTGTGGTAGGATTCAATTGTGGATTGGTGGGCACTCCCTCATCTGGTGCCACACCTGGCTTTTTGTTCAGTTCTGTGTAAGTGGGACGCAGCCGTGCGTACCAGCACCTGCTTTTTGGCAGGAGAATGGACAGCATAATACATACGTAAGATGGATCCTGTCCTATGTGTTATTTAACCCGGAGGTGACTCCGTAAAGAGGAGGTTGATAGCTGTATATTTTTAACTCAATAAAGTCTGATTCTAGCCTTTCAGTAAAGTGAAGAATTAACGTGACTTTGTGTAATAAAGTAGGTTACAGAACACTTTTGAACTGCTTGGTACTTTGATAATCTCAGCATGGCAAATAAAAGGAGGTTAATGAGCATGGTTAAGGTCTTTACAAAGATTGCTGGTATTGAACTGAGAGATCATTATCAGTCCCTAACAGGACAACAGTGATCATTACGCACCTGCATCTCTACAAACTGAGTTTAGGCTTCTACCATTAGGTGGGAGATTTACTTATAGCCAAAAAGGGGCATCAAAACACTGCTAGTCGTTCATTACTTTTATTTAATTGTACCGAAATCTGAATACAATTATTTATGCAACCTGAAAAAGAAAATCAGATCTTGTTAACAACATGTTTTAATGTGAAAGACGGGAAATTCCTGGATCACTACAAACTTCAGTTGTAAGGCAAACATGACCGTCATCTGTTAATGGATAGCAGAATTTTTATGCCTGCTCTTCTTCCACCCACCAAAAAAAAATGCCAACCCAACATGGATATCAAAATTGCATGTATGGAATTTATCTGTAAATTAAGGACAGTGAGAGCTGCTGGTCTTTGAAACAGGGGAGACTCAATGGTAAATTAAATCCAAACCTAACGTATTGCATTTACTAATGTTGAAACACATAAAATACATTACTACAACAGGTGAAAACAGCTGTTGTGACGCACTCTGAAACAATAAACTGTAGAAACAACAACAAACAGTTCAGCTCAAGACGGCTGTTCTGACTAAATTATGACTTTCTTCACCTGTCTGAGTCTTGTGAGGAAAAGCTCCTCTCTTTTGTCGCCACTGTCAGTCAAAAACTGCTAAGGGTGTTCTGCCGATCAGCAACGCGCAGCCAGCTTCATGATCCGCCCCTGCTCCATAGACCCCATAAGAGGCTTAACCTCACCGGAAGTGAAGGATTTTTATGTGTTATCCAATCAGGACCTTATTTTCTTGCTGATTGCTTCAATGCATGGAAGCTCAAGTTTTAACGGGGATTTCTCATAATATTCATACTGCAGACAAATGTTGTCCAAATCTGATTGTTTTGTTCTTAAGTGACTCATGGGAGATTCTTTCATGACTGTGTGAACAGGCCCAGTCACATGGAATCTGAACTTTTAAAATCCGATCTGGGCCACAATAGGTATGTTCATACTGCAGGTCTTAATGCTCAGTTGTGATTTTTTTGCCAGGTCATATTTTTTTTTATGTGGCTGTTCACAGAACCGTCTTAATTTGTGGCTCTGGAGTGTCCCACATGTGCAGAAGAGCAATAAAAAGTCAGTCAAAAGGCAATGTTTATGGATGGATTTAAAGCTAATAAGCATAGGAGGTTAAGTAACTAGATAATACAGCAGACAATGTGGAAAGGAAAAAGAATAGGAACTGTGGCAGCGACATCTCCAAGGAGAAATACTTGGGTACGGCTTTGTAGTCACTTGACCGATTACGGTATGGCTTCACAAGTTTCTTTTGGATTATAGTATCTGCCGAAATACCTATTAATTGCAAAAGCTAATTGTCCTTCCACTGTAAACTTCCATCTATGCTGTCCTCCATATTTGTTGTTATTGTTTTTGTCCCAGGGCTGACATCATCATGATCACTCTAATTTCTATGTGGGTCACTTGGCTGTTAAGACCGCAGTAACATTCCAGAAGATCCGACCTGTATCAGATTTAAAATCACCTAAAAATGTGACCCAGGTCATATTTGAAAAAGTCCAACAATGTCCAAGAGCAGGTTCAACAGCTGATTAATGCACAACATAGGAGGTTTTGCCTCCCTAGTATTCAATGAAAAATCACAGCCGATTTGGGAGATTACAGCACCTCAACTAACAGTTTTAGCCTCGTACTGTAGTACAGAAAAACATAATTTCAGTATCTGCATTTACTTATCAACAGCATAAAATTATTCTGGTGAGCTAATATTTTGATCAAGGAATCTACTACCATTTTCAACTTGATGTAATTCTACATCTAGGTCTTTCTGGGTCCAGACAAAAAAAGAAATGTGCACATAGAATGTAAGGTTGCAATTATATTTCCTTTATTGTTAAAGACTAGTCTACGTATTTTGTTGTTCAAGATGAGACTATTGTGTTTATTTACTATCAGGAAGTCCACAAAAGGTAGATAAAGTCTTTCAGCAGATACAAAATGCTGAATTAATACCAACAAAAATAGATAGAAGAAATATGTTTTTCTAATTTAAAGTATCCATTATTCTGTTAAGAGATCTCTTGACATATTAATAACAATTTGCATTATGACACTGTGAAATCCTTGTTTAGCATTTAGCAGTGCACCTTTCTCTGTATAACAATGAGCATATCACAAATGCTCAAATTTATTGTAGGGTAATTTTCAGGTTGTAAAGCATCATCTTTTTTTCGGGTTGCATAGATATATCTTTGAAAATCAATGATGCTTATCAGGTATGGGTCCAGGGGGAGAAGGTTTGAACCATATGCTGAAAAGGTGTTCAGCATCTCAGCATAAGCACCATTGTATTTGGTACCCTGCAGTGTTGTGCATCTGTTAATCTCACACAAGTACCTGTCGGTACTAACCCCTGCAGTGTAGTGGCGCTGAGTGGGAGCGCTTTATGGAAGGCAGGAGCAGGCTAGTATGAAATAGCGGTGCCACTGTTTTTACCAAGGTGGGTGATTTTCTAGGAAAATCTGTGTAACACTTGAATTAAATATCTCTAAGCCACTTTAACTTGTTTTACCCTTGTTATAGAGTGCTCTTCATACAGATAAATGCATCTTTGCAACTAAAGGACTTTTTCATTTAATATTCACATATATTTGTTCTAGGTGGAAATGTTACAGATGTGAAACATTGGCCTGTTTAGTATTTTCCCCTGCCTTACATTATCTTAAGGTTGGAGGCTGTTATCTGAGGGCTGCATGAGGGTGCAATTTGTAGCAGTGTTGCTTTGTAGCAAGAATGTCCTGAATTTTAACTGCCAAGCGTCTGTCTGCATTGAGTTTGCATGTTCTCCATGTGCATGTATGGCATATCTCCAGTTATTCAAGCCCCCCGACCAAGTCTGAAAACTTGATTGTTAGGTCTGTTGGTTTCTATGATTTTCTATGATTTTCCCTGGTTCGTTACCAGCAAACATGTTACGCTAGGTTAAGTTGTTTTGACGGTAAACGCTGTGGATGCTCTGCACTCTGGTTGTTTATCTGCTCGGTTCTATAGCTAAAAGCTAGAGAGCAACATGGCTTTATTTACTTTGATATGCTGGAAAAAATTTTTACACCTCAAACATCTTCATGCAGTCAGTTCATCAGGATTGTGATCATTATAATTATATTTTTTCAATGATTCAAATAAAAACAACACAACATTCTGCAAAGTAATGTAAGCATGAATGTTTGCTTAGGTCAAGAGAAAGAGAGTCAACATTGTTGAGCACCAAATAGGGATCACTGAGAGTAAAGAATACCAATCCCTACACCATCCATCCATCCATCCATCCATCCATCCATCCATCCATCCATCCATCCATCCAT
>NW_015150967.1:33859-56046 GCF_000732505.1 Cyprinodon variegatus | reverse complement strand
CATCCATCCATCCATCCATCCATCCATCCATCCATCCATCCATCCATCCATCCATCCATCCATCCATCCATCCATCCATCCATCCATCCATCCATTTTCTTCCACTTATCTGGGGCTGGGTCATGGAGGCAGCAATCCAAGCAAAGATGCCCAGGCTTCCCAATCCACACACACTTCCTCCAGTTGCTCTGAGGGGACCCTGACCCGACTCCAGGCCAGCTCAGAGACATAGTCCCTTCGGGGTGTCCTGGGCCCTCCATGATGCCTCCTCCCAATGGGACATTCCTGGAAAACCTCACGAGGGAGGCGAACAGGAAGCATCCGAGACAGATATCCGAGCCACCCCAGCTGGCTCCTTTCGATGTAGAGGAGCAATGACTCTACTCCAAGGTGCTGCTGGGTAACTGCCTGCGAAGGAAACTTACTTTGGCCGCTTGTATTCATGAGCTTGTCCTTTTGGTCATTATCCAGGTCTCATGACCATAGGTGAGGGTGGAAACTTCATCGGTTTATCGAGAACTTTGCCTCCTGACTCAGCTCCCTTTTCACCATGACAGTCCTGTACAGCGAGTGCATCACTGCCGACATTGCACCGATCTGTCAATCTCACACTCCATCCCTCCTCACTCATGAGCAAGACCCTGAGATACTTGAACTCCTCCACTTGAGACACAGAATGTCCACCGACCTGAAGAGGGGAGTCCCCCTTTCTCCGGTGGAGAACCATGCCCTCGGATTTGGTGGTGCTGAACCTCATACTAGCCGCTACACATTTGTTTCCAAAATGCCTCAGTGCACGTCAGAGGTCTGGTTTAGTGAAGCCAACAGGACAACATGATCTGCAAACAGCAGGGATATTATCCTGAGGTTTCCAAACCGGACACCCTCCGGTCCCTGGCTGTGCCTAAAAATTCTGTCCATAAAAGAAATGAACAGAACCGGTGACAAAGGGCAGCCGTGGCGGGGACCAAAATGCACCGGGAACAGGTCTGACTTACTCCCGGCAGTGGCTACCAAGCCCCTGATGAAGTCATACAGAGAGTTGAAAGACTGTAACAGAGGGCCCTGGAGCCCATACTCCCAGACACCCGCCCCCACAGGGCGCCATGAGGGAAACGGTCGAAAGCCTTTTCAAGATCCTCAAAACACACTTGGACCTTACCTGGAAGGCTGACGAGTGTGATCCCTCTATAATTGGAGAACACACTTAGGTCCCCCTTTTTAAAGAGAGGGATCACCACCTCAGTCTGCCAACCCAGGGGTACTGTCCCCAACCACCACGCGATACTGCAGAGACATGTCGGCCAAGATGGGATTGAGGAAATCCTCGAAGTACTCCTTGCACCGCCCAACAACATCCCTAGTTGAGGTCAGCAGCTCCCCACCCGCATTGTAAACAGTGTTGGTGAAGCACTGCTTCCCCGACCTAAGGCGACGGATGGTTTGCCAGAACACTTTCGAAGTCGACCATTTGTCCTCCTTCATGGCCTTTCCGAACTCCTCCCAGACCCAAGTTTTTGCCTCTGTGACCGCACGAGCCGCAGCCATCTTATCCTGCCAGTACCTCTCAGCTGTCTCCGGAGTCCCACTAGCTAACAAGGTCAGGTCGGCCTCTTTGTTCAGCTTGACGGCATCCCTTACTTCCAGGCCCTACCACCGGTATCGGGGATTGCCACAGGCACCAGAGACCTTATGGCCACAGCTACGAACGGTCGCATTGACAATGGACAACATGGACCGCTCTGACTCCATGTCTCCAACCTCCCTCAGGATCTGGGAGAAACTCGTCCGGAGTTGGGAGTTTTAGACGTTGATGTTTCCAACAGACCATCACAACACATTTAGGCCTGTCAGATCCGGCCTAGGGTGTCCTGGAAATATGCTAGTACTATTAACATTGTAGTTGTATGTTTTTTCTACAATGTCCCTTTGGTATTTCTAGAAAATATTGAAGACATAAGCAAAATCAAATCCAAACCAAAAATCCAAAACTATTTGCCACTGGCGGGGCAATATAATGTGTTATTTTTACCTTGTTGTAATTGTCTATCCCTTGTTTATCTAAATGTAACCATGTTTAGATTTGTAAAAAAGAGGACACTTGACCTGCTTGTTGGGATCTGGAGCTGTACCACCGTTCTCTAGCAGAGTGCGCAGTGGATCCTCCTGGGCTGAGCCCCCAACACACCTGTGGCGCATCTCATCATCAGAGGATCCTCTACTATATAACCTGCCTTCAGACCTTGCCTCAACGCCGCAGTGTTTATCTAGTTTGGTTAGCAACCTGAGCCTAGTAAACCTGAGAATCTTTGCTATCTCTGCTTGAGATAAGATTCTAACTCTTCCTTGTTTTTGCCTCACAGGAATCCTGTCACTCCTTGAAGCTCTGGATGAGCTTAACCTGCCGAGCCTGCCCTCGTGAGCCAAACCTGAAGACTCTTCTCTGGATTCCCCTGCAGCTCTTGGCTAAGAGCTGGAAACCCAAATCAAGGTCTGCCCTCAAAGTCAGAAGTAAGACGCTGAAGCAGTTATTGGACTCTGCTGAATAAACAGTCTCTGGACCCAACAGTTACCTCTCTCAAAGAGAAACCCGGACTCCTTCAAGATATTCCTCAGCAAACTCAAAGACTCATAACTCATCAGTCCCTGTGCTAACTGAACTGTCATCCCTGCAGACTCCAGTGAACCTGCCCCCAGGCCTGAACCAGTTCCAGTGCAATACTCATGTGCTTGTGTTAACAATAAACTTTGTTAAACTTTTCATCAGCCTCCATGTGTGTTCTGCATATTGGGTTTACTTTGTAACCAATCATGACACTGCTGAACGGTTGCTCTATATTGTCTGAATGTGGTGTGGTGATGGAGCCATAAGCCCCAGTGTGTAGCTATCTTTCTGCCTTCTGGCAGGGGAGTCATATTTGTTAACAGAGCCTTAGTTCGCCCAACAGATGCTGTTTTTTTTTTAAAGTTGTTGAATTCATGTGATACTTCTGACTTAATCTGCTACAGTAAGTCAATTCTGCATCGCAAAACTTACAAACAGTTTTAATCTTAAAGTTATTTTTAGAGATTAGACTAATCCTATCCTACATAAACCAGCAAGACCTTAAAAATCTTGTAAATTATGAATTGGCAAGAGTTGAAACCTGGTTTAAATGTAATAAATTGTTGTTAAACACAACCAAAACAAAATTTGTAATTTCAATCAAAATCCAATGTCAGCAGACATATAAATTACCTGATGAAGTAACTATCAAAATATGTTGACTTATTTTTCAAGGTGAGGCTTTTGCTCCCCCTTGAGGCTCTTCTTACCTTATACAGATCCCTTTTTAAACCTCATCTAAACTATTGAAATATTACTTGTTACCTTCTAAAACTACAAAAGAAAGCTTTAAGAGCCATTTCTTCAGCCAAGTATAACTTACATGCATGCAGCGACAGTAGAGAGTAAAAACTCCCTTTTAATTATCTGTTTTGTTATCTATTAAAATATCTACCAAATATAATATTATTTAACCTTTCCAAATATTAGTAATTCACCCTTAGAAAGTAAGGCAACATTTTAAGCAACTATAAAAACTGAACTGAACTAACACACCAAGCAACCCACGTTAAAATTGGCTTTAAACAGCTCGTTTAAATTTGGCATATAGTGGGAATATGAGACCCGGGTTAGCCTGTTAATTTACATGGCACCACTGAGCACAACGAAAGGACGTCACAGTCGTGACTGATCTAACAAGCAACAATAACTCTGCTTCCATTCGATAAACATGGTGCAGCACTGGTGAGAGAGATTTGGAGGCACAAAAGAACAAAACAACATGGCCCACTTACTACTCACTGGCTCCCTTACATTTCTCTCCATTGTTTACTTTCCTGATTTCTGTCGCAAGGGAACTGTTGGTCTAAAAAAGGGAGGTGTTAGGGGAACAGAACCTTGCCTATTCAGCCAGGCCAACACTTCCCTTTAACAACCCCCTTTCAAAGATATAGACAGGTGGCAGGTATTACAGGCTAACAAAGAAACCTAGAAATTTTTCTAAGCCAAAACAAGGCTTTGATTTTGGTCCACTCGATAAAGCCTCAAACTCAATGCTGTTTCTGAAATTTTTAATTGAAAAAGCTTTCTGGATATCTTCAAACTTGGAAACAAAGCACAGTACATTGTTTTTAACTTTTTTGGAATGTCATTTGACGATATTGAAAATAAGAAATGTTAAACTTTCCAACTTCCCTTTTGTACTGTATTCCTGGTTTTGTGCTGTATTCCCCAACTACCCCCAAACTCTCCCCCCGCCTCTCCCAACTCATCAGCGATTAATGTGCTGACGAGTTTAGGGCCTTGAAACTTGGGGAAAGTGACTAATTGCCATATACCGTAAAGCAGTCATTGCATTTGTAATTATTTTGCAGAGGAGGGCAACTGCCACCCTCCTCAAAGTTGCTTAGAGCAGATGAACACAATACAAACCCCTGTTGGCCATGACAGAGCTGTCATTCAATTACAGTAGTTGTAAGTCAACGTATAATCACAAGAGTTCTGAACAGAATTTATAAAGGTTGAAAAGTTAAATACTGTTAGTTTAATTTGTAATGTGTTGTGAATTGGGGGCATGGAAATAAACTGAAACAATAACTTAACGGAATAGACATTCTAGCTGAGAGATATGGTTACAAAATATTAGATGATTTCCTCTATGACAAAAAAAAATAAAAATCAAGCGAAAAAAAAATAAATGACAAAAAAAAATAAAAATCAAGCGATTGGCTATATGCCCAACTCGACTACTTCCAGCTCTTATGCTTTCTGCCTTTCATTACTGGACAGACTGATTAAATCAGTTGTGTCGGACTTCAGTAACTATAATGACATTGGCTAGAGATACCTAAACTAATCTGTCTGTTGGGTAATGAAATATAGAAAACAAAGGAGCTGACTGAAGTTCAGGAAGTAGGTGAATTGGGCATATACCCCATTGTCCCTAGCGCTTCAATTAAATAAAGATATTTCGTACATATCTATTACATTTTTGTTTTCCTGTACTTATTTCTGATTGATACTTCATGTTCTCTCCTTTGGAACGAATTCTTTGGTTATAACCATCTTTTTGACTGATTTGTATTTACTGGTATCCATATCTAATTCAATGCGGTTTAGATTAAAAAGAATTGGCATTCAAGAATCAAGGACCTTTACTGTCATTATGAAATCACAAAAGAATAATGAAGACTTCTAAAAAGAAACGTTTGTAGCAGTTTTAATCTGGTAAATTGATTAAATAGGATATCTGTCTAAAGTAATGTCCTGCAGTGAGCTTTCCCTGTTTTGTTTTTGTGTTGCAATGATAGACAGATAGATAGACCTGGATAACATCTGTTCATACAGTTTTTTTCAGACATTTCATTATAGGAAGCCAATTGAAAGGGGTTTTCAAAACACATCCTTAAATTGAATGTATGTAAAAAGTAAAAAAGTTTTTTTTTACCAGGTTTATTTCGAACCTCAGATCCGGTAGGAACAATGCGGTTTTCGTCCCCGTCGTGGCACACTGCAGCAGCTTTATAGCCTTCATTGGGTGCTCACGTGTTCCAGGGAGTTCGCCAACCAGTCCACATGTGTTTCGTGGATCTGTAGAAGGCATTCGATCATGTCCCTCGTGGTGCCTTCTGGGGGGTGTTCCGGGAGTACGGGGTGCAACGCCCTATGTTAAGGGCTGTCCGTTCTCTTTATGACAGCACCTGGAGCTTTGTTCACATCGCCGGCAGTAAGTCAGACCTGTTTTCTGTGCATGTTGGTCTCCACCAGTGCTGCCCTATGTCACCGGTTCTGTTCATTACATTTATGGACAGAATTTCTAGGTGCAGCCAGGGACCGGAGGGTGTCCTGTCTGGGAACCTTAGGATATAATTTCTGCTGTTTTCAGATGATGTTCTCCTGTTTGATTCATCCAACCAGGACCTTCAATGTGCACTGGGGCAGTTTGCAGCCGAGTCTGAAGCAGCTGGGATGAGGATCAGCACCTCCAAATCCAAGGCCATGGTCCTCCACCGGAGAAAGGTGGAGTCCCCTCTTCAGGTGGGTGGAGAGTCCTTGTCTCAAGTAGAGGAATTCAAGTATTTTGGGGTCTTGTTCACGAGTGAGGTACGGATTGAGTGTGAGATCGATAGACAGATTGGAGCGGCAGCAGTAGTGATGTGAGCATTATATTGGACTGTTGTGATGAAATGGGAGCTGAGTCGGGGCAAAGCTCTCGATTTACTGATTAATCTACGTTCCCACGCTCACCTATTGTCATGAGATCTGGGTAATGACGAACAGACAAGATCACTAATACATGCAGCTGAAATTATTTTCCATCTCAGGGTGGCTGGGCGCATCCTTCTAGAGCCAGTGAGGAGCTCAGTTACCTGGGGGGAGCTCTGAGTTGAGTTGTTGCTCCTCCACGTCGAAGGGAGCCAGCTAAAGTGGCTCAGGCAGGTGTTCCGGATGCCTCCTGTTCGCCTCCCTTGGGTGGTGTTCCAGGCATGTCCTATTGGGAGTAGGCCTTGTGGAAGGCCCAGGACACGCTGAGAGGACTATGTCTCTGAGCTTGCCTCAGAGAAGCCGGAGGTGTGTGTGGATGGGGAAGTCTTCCGCGATCCGGCCTCAGATAAAGTGCAAGAAAATGGATGGTGGATGGATGGGTTTCACATTTGTGGTAAAAAAATTGTTGTGAGCGCTTTACATAAATTTTATTACATTTTTGATGCTCAAAAACTCTTATGGGGTGCATTTCATAACGCATTTTTAAAGAACTCAAATCTAAATCCTCAACTCTGAATTGATACCCCAAGGTTGGAAGCTCTCAGATTTTCATCTGAGAGCAAAGGCTGCTGTGGGGTAGATTAATCAACTCTAAATAAGTTTACACAGAAATTGCAGTAATTGTATTCATTAGAAAGATTAAGAAAGATATTATATTAATATTACAAATAATTCATTATTATTATTATTGTTTTATTTCTTTTTTTATTCATTTATTAATTTCTAAGTAATTTTAAATGACTGTTTTTAACCTTTTAAAGTTTGAAGTTTAATTTTTAGAGTTTATTCCATTAAATAACAGACAGATATTTGTGAAATTACTTTACAGTTGTTAACATATTTTAGCAACATATTTATACTTTTTTGTAAAAATAATTTTTGTAAAAAATAATATGTGTTTTCAGTGATACAGTGAAATTATGTTACTTTATATGTAAAATCACATTCTCCTTTTGTAAATCAAATGGTATTTTAAAGATACAGAAACAGCATATGTAAAACAAACAGTAAAATGTTGTCACAGAGTAATGTTACTGAAATATGATGGTTAAATGTGATTTAAAGCCTCAACATAAATTCAATTTTCTTTTAATTCTCCCCCACCCTAAGAATAAAAAAAACTGAATTAAGAATAATGCTACCCTTTAATAGCAGAAAACGCTCCCTAAAATTAAACTTAATTAGCTGAGTTTTTTATACCAAAATTAAGGTCTACGTTTACCATCTTTCCCTCAAAAAGTTGTGAACTGACTTTGTGTCTTGACTTCAGGGTATCCCTGTCCTTCACTGCTGACATCCAAAGGACTCCTTCAGTGAGGATAAATATGCTACACTGAACATCAATCTCTTCATCTGGCAGGCTATAAAAATGTAAATATCACTCACAGGGGAGGTCTTTGGCACTAATAATTGAAAGAATTTGTTAAGTTTGACAGTAAGACTGATCCTAATGAAAATGATTGCTCATAAAGTTATTTGACTAAACATAATTACTTAATTTGTCCCTAAACTGTATGCATGCTTATCCTACACTATCCTCTTACTGGTTAAACTGTCAGTCTTTTTTCCAAGTTGCTTGAAGCTTTATTTTTACAAAAGTTTATTTGTTTCATAAAGTGTTCTGGATCGATCGATTTTTCTCGGACCCCATATGTATTGTAGTTAAAAATTACAAAAAAATTCACAGATTTCTCTTCTCTTCTATTTTTGAAACAACTCAGTGTTAAGCTATTTGATTAAAACTGCAATGGTGGCAGTGCTTTGCTCACTGTTTGTCGTTGGAGTACTTTGAGGATATCCTCCATGCGGTTGACATGACTTCCATGGCTTAAGGGACGTGGTGCTCAAGCCGTATTTGATCATCATGCAGGCTGAAGTCACTAAGGTGATTTAAAAAAAACAAAAAAAAAAAACTGTGGCAAAGCTTCTGAGGTAGATGAGATCCACTATGAGTACCATAGTTCTATGGCTGCTGTTGGACAGTCATGGCAGACATGCCCCTTCAACATTATGGGGGACAGGAACAGTGCCCCTGGACTAGAAGAACAGGGTGGTGGTTCCCCTCCATAAGAACGTGGACCAGAGGGTCTGTGTATTAAGTATAGGCAGATCACACTTCTCAGCCAGGAAGGCCTATGCTAGAGTGCTGGCAAACCTTGGCTTCAGGTGGAGCAGTGTGATTTTTGTCCCAGCTGTAGAACACTGGACCAGATATACACCCTCTGCAGGGTATTCAAAGAAGTTTGCCCAACATGTTCAGATGTGTTTTGTGGAAATGGAGAAGTCATTCGACCTTGTCCCTTAAAGTAACCTGTTGGAGGTGTTCCAGGAGTATGGAGTTGGGGTCCTTTACTAGGGGCCATCTGGTCTCTGTACAAGTGGAGCAGGACTTTGGTCTGCATTACTGACATCGGTACAACATGCAACATCAATAGTAAGACCTGTTCCTGGTGCATAAGGGCAGGGCTGTCCTCCGTCCATTTCATATCTTTTATAGACAGGATTTGTAGGTGCAATGGCTGAGAGAGGTTTTGTTTGGGGACTTACCGATTTTGTCCCTTCTTCTTGCAGATGCGTGATTTTGTTGGCTCTGTCCTGGCAAGACCTACAGCATGCACTGGGGATGTTTTTTAGCTAAATGTGAAGCGGTTGGAATTGAGAATTAGCTCAGCCAAGTCCAAGTCTCTAGGTAGAGGAAGACACTTTTTGTTTGTTGTCCGCACCCTCACCTACCTGCCCTGCTTTCGTTTTGTTTTTTTTGTTTTTTTTTTTTTCTTTTTGGAGCCGCTTTTTGTATATCTTCCAAAACTGTGAAATATGGATCTGGTCAGCTGATCTTTTAAAATAACTGATCACATTTTCTCAATGGGAAGACAGGGTAGGATGGAACCCTCTCTGCTGATGGGACCTTTTTTTTTTCTTGATACACAATGGATTCCTGGCAGAAATGGAGGATTGTGTTTCTGATAATGACTTCAGTCAAGGACATAGAAGATGTGTATATCCATATTGGCAGTGTTGGGAAAGTTTTCTTTCTACGTGAACTAGTTCAAAGTTCAGTTCACACATTTTAAAATGAACTAGTTCAGTCCATAATTCAAAATTTTGAACTAAGTTCACAGCTCCAAAAAATGAACTAGTTCATAGTTCTTCTTTTTTTTTTTTTTCGTATATTGCTCAATTACATGGAGCCCCTCTGATGACATGGTCAAAAAAAATTTTTTAATTGTGGCCACAAAGTAGTATTTCGTGCGCACGAAATACTACTTCATGGCCACGCAATAAGTATAAGGTGCACACGAAATACTTAATAATATTAATATCATTCCTGGACAACTGGGTAAGCAAATTGAGCGCGCCTTCTCTAAGGTCTAAGGCGCGCTCGATTTGCTTACCCAGTTGTCCAGGAATGATATTAATATTATTAATAAGTATTTCGTGCGCATGTTAAACTTATTGCATGGCCACAAAGTAGTATTTTGTGCGCACGTTATATTTATTGCGTGCCCACGAAGTAGTATTTCATGCCCACGTTATACTTATTGCGTGGCCACGAAGTAGTAGCTATTTCGTGCGCACGAAATACTACTTTGTGGCCACAATTAAAAATGTTTTTCGACCATGTCATCAGAGGGGCTCCGTACAGTTACACCATAGCCTACTGTAGAACCACAGACAGCAATTATTTTATCAGTTGTAACACTGAAACTGTGCGTCAGATTTCATCTTCATATCCAGTTTTGAATCCTTATTCAACTAGGGTTTACATTAGCATTGAGGGGACAGCATTTCCCTATTGTTGCTTTAACGCTTTGTTGCTGTCCATTCACTTCACACTAGTAGCAGCTGCAGCTTTCACCCCTACAGTATATTCTCAAAAACATCAGGAAAAATGTGCTGCTTGAATAGTCTTTTTTATGAGGAATTATTAAAAGAAAAACAGGAAAGTAGTCTTTAAGGTGCAAATGTTTTTTAATTTTAATAATTTTTTCAATTTGAAATTCCATTTCAGTACATACTAAAAAGGAATACTGGAATCCTGGAAAATTATACCAGGCAGGTTTAACAAACAAGTTACATGAATAGTAAAACCCTCAAGAACATTTTACTAACACAAACTGAGGGACCAGGCTGAGGTAGGAATTTAAGGTTACTGAAGTGCAGATTTTTTTACTGAAAGCCGGCGGGCAAAGTTTGCAGAGAAATGTAAGATTGTTGCCATCATCCTCGCCGACCACCTGGTCATAAAACTGTTTTAAGTGATCATACTGCTGCTTTTTCTCATCCACGGTTGCCTCCATGCTGCTGTGGCTTCCACGCTGCATTTTGTTTTGATGACGCACGCGGCTGTAGGCTACGACACTGGTAGCTGGTGTTGCCAGATTTGGTGTTTTTCCCGCTACATATTAAGGCTTGTTTACGGTGTGATTTAGCCGGGGTTTCGCCTGGAGGGCTCTATAGAAATCTGGCAACCTATTGAACGGAGTTGAACTGAGAGAGCGTGCCTTTCACAGACACCAGAATGAACGAGTTCACAATAACGTTCATCAGGCAGTAATACAGTACGTTCAGTTCACGTTGGCCCAAAATATGAACGAGTTCATGAACTTTCGTTCAATGAACGCGTTCAAGCACAACACTGCATATTGGTGACAACAAGAGAGTATCACTGTGGAACATAGCCCAATGAGCTATCAAAGGAAATTTCAGATGGTTGCTATAAGACAATCATCATCACCTTAACAAATATTTACCAATACGTTGGTCGGATTCCCACATAATATTTTTATAAAATCATATGTCTTTCCTTTGTGGTTAATCCTACATTTGCATAAGCTGCACAGCAACATACCTTGGAATGTGTCTCTACCTTTCCTAAGCCAGGCATATACTGTAGAATCCTTTGCCCTTTTCCGGTCGATTCTCCAGTCTTGCGAGAAATTTTCGATTGGCCAACTTGCAGCCTGATCGTGCTTCATGCGTCGTGTAGTGTACAGGGGGTAATAAGGGGCAAGCAGCCTCTCACGACTACCTCCGACCAGGAATCGTAAGGTCAAACATGTTTGAAATTAATTTGACCGTTGTATGTCATATATACTCAAAGGCCGTTTGAGTATACAGTATATGACAAGTTTCTTTGTCAGTAATATGTCCCATCATGACAGAGTGCTGTGCAAATGACTACATTCGAAAACATTTTCCAGGAGGAGGAAACTGAAAACAAATTAAGACAACAGCTAATACTACTGCTAACAAAAGAGCCCAGAGAACTTTATAAAGAGAATAAAGGTTTAGTTTAAGCTCAAGGAACTTCAGTGTTTTATCAGCTAAAAAACACTTAAGACTGGCCAAGAGGAAAACATTGGGATATTGTGAACTGGCCTTCTACGAGCCTTGAACTTAACCCTATTGAGCATCTTTGGAAGGAGCTGAAACATGCTGTGTCTAAAAGGCGCCCTTGAATACTGAGACAACAGGAGCAGTTTGGTCATGGTGAGTGGACCAAAATACCTGCTGAGAGGTACATAAGTCCTACTGACAGTTACAGGACTTGTTTGATTTTAATGATTGCCTTCAAAAGGTAGCGCAACAAAATATTAAGTTAAGTGTACCATAATTTTTGTCCAAGCCTGTTGTATGACTTTGTCATGAATATTGCGGTTGACCTGTATTTGTGGATTTGTGTTTGGTTTCAGTTGAACAGATACTACTCCGGGCTTTCCATATGAAATGTATTCTTTGTTTTAGAGTTTTCCATGTGCATTTGAATTTCTTCTTTTTAATTTTTTATTTTCATTGTTTCCTTGATATCATGAACATGGCCTATGTTGTGAGCACTACAGCTGTGTCCTCTGCTTTTTATATACAACAAGATATTGCCCTTAAACTGCAATGCAAACATCATCCTGTCTGCAAAAGAAAACAAAAAAAACAAACAAAAACATCAACATATAATGAGAAGTTTTAAGTTAGAATAAAATCAAGAGTTTATTGGAAATATTTTTCAAGAGCCTTGACTCACTGCCTCTCTCTGCTCATGTTAGGGCATATGGTTCATTTAGCATATTTTTCTTTCCTTTTTGTGGGGGAAAATAAATTTAAAAGAAGCTTGCCAGCTGAGAGCTGGCTAACTGTGCAGAGAAAGAGGCTGAATAGCTCGACCATTTACCACACCACAGCCCGCAGCATTAAAAGCACAGGAGAGGCAGTAGACATCTACATACTCCATCTGAGAGGAGACAAATGAACTGCAGTTTTATAGCTTAGCCTGCTGAGTTTGAACCTTAAAAAAGTGCTGAAGGTTTTTAAAGAACCAACTGTTACGAAAAATGGTCAATGAAATGCTGACTTGTTGGAAAGTTAAAAAACAAGCAGTTCTTGAACTTTGTGAAGTATAATGAAATTCAACTTGATGAGTTAAAAGAATCACTTGGTGCCAACATAAATATTTTTTAAACACAGTGACACAGCTGGGATCGGTAGGCTGTTCTAAAATTATTTAAAATTTGCCCTGTCTGGTTGTGCTTTGGTAACGCAGTGGTTAGTGCGCATGACAGAGAACCTAGTCCTTGACGCAGCTGACCTGGGTTCTGTGGTCCTTTGCCGCATGTCTCTCCCCCTTTCTTTTACCCCCTTTCCTGTCAGCCTATTTTCCAAAACAAGGGGGAAAAAAATGCCCTCACTGTTCATTCTTTACACATTGTGTAACAGCCATACTTTTCTAGGATAGGCATCATTTCATAATCTGCCAAAAAAGCATAAAACAGGTTCTTTAATGCAACAATGATGAAATGCTGGCATATTGTTCAATGGTTTAATTATATATATATATATATATATATATATACACACAACATATTTTGTTTTTAAAATTAAGAGTGCACAACTTATAAAACTGAAGGTAATACTGGGTTGTTGTGGCTTTGAAGGTTGGTTGAGTTTGAAACACTGTAGCGAAGATGAAGAAAATAAGGTGCAGTAGAATTTTGCATTAAACACCACAGCCAATTTCACAGAGGCTGCATTTCTTATTTATTCTTCCAGAAACATACATACGTGCATACTGGTACACAAACAAATCTATTTCCTTTAATTCAAGACGTTCAAAAACAAAAACTCAGATTCCTATAAACTATTCTCTGAACTTTTTTTTAAACATTTTAATTTTCTTTGTAGAAAAGCATAATAGTAATTTTGAGATAGTTGCTTGAGCACTTTTGAAATCCTTTCCCGGAGTTTGCCATAGCTGACTGCCTCCAATACTTTCCCCATTTAGTGCTTGCGAACTCTTCATGATTCCAGGTCAGAATTCACCCAGTAAAACACTTTTTTCTCCCCTCTGCTCTTTGGATGATATTCTCAATTTCACGTTTTGCCGCACTCTTTGTTTTAATTCTGTTTGTGTGCAGTCTTCTAACAAAGGCGCATTGAATCTGAAACCATAATTTCACCTTGCTAAAAGCAGCAGGGAAAGCTGTACATTCCAGTGGTTTTAAAATGACTAATTATTTTTAGAAGACCATAGTGTAGCATGGTTAGAGTAAAAATTTTCAGATACTGGATGTACATAAATAAAGTTAATAAAATCTCTAGGTTCATTAATGTTGTATCTATCATATATCCAAAACTTGTCATGGTCTGCACTGTTAGTGTTTTCAATTTCTCTTAGTTAGGGTTAGTTATTTAGTGTAGCATCAAAAAACCTTAGCACTCCTAAACTCTTACAGATTTAACCTTTTTTTCAAGCTATTATGCAATATGGAATATTTTGTTATTATCTTTTTAAAACATACACTCTTGCTTTTTTGGCCAAATCTCTTCTAGCCCTTCTGTGGTGTTCATGAAGAGGGTACACTTTAACTTTGGAGGAATCCTGAATTAAGACATTTCCCCTACCAACTAATGCTAATAACTAACTATATGAGAACCATGAATTATGTGTTTTATCCTTACCTACCTATACAAATAAATCTTTTGAGTTTAGACACAATTTTTTTAAAGATCCAATGGAAAAAAAGAATGCTGATAAAGATTCTCAGTCATCCAGGTCATAGTAATTCCGTAAAAGTTTAAAAACTATCCACTGGACTTGGTTTCCAAGGTTTGAAGACGTTTCAAGCAAGCAAAGCGAAATGTCTTAAAACCTTGGAAACCAAGTCCAGTGGATTGTTTTTAAATGTTTACGGATAAAAAGAATATGCATTTTTCTTGCTTTAAGATAGTTTTTGCTTTTTCTCGCTGATGAGCCCATTTATCTCTGATTGCTGAGCTCTCCCTGCCTGATAGTACACCACCCACTGTCTTTCATCAGCATAACTTTGAGGCTTGAAGAAAAATATCAATAAATGGCTAATTACCATATGCCCATGCCTGCAGAATTTGTTTTAAAGCCCTTTTTATTGTCTTTGTGCGTATGAAAAACTTCTGAATTAAAAGTTACTCCAAATATCTTTTCTAATGTAGAAGTTAGGCCAGATTCTAAACTGTGGTTGGGGCATGGTCAAATACAGATATCACAAAAAGTCTCCATTAGTCTTTCTCTACAATTTAGTAATGTCTGCAAAGACAATGAAAATGTTTTATTATTCCAGGAATAAATGACAGAAGTATTTGTCTTGTTGAAATGAAATATCCTCATATATGAAATAATGAAAAAGAAAACATTAGCCCCCAATGTATTAATAAAATAAAATTTAAAGCTAAACCTCATTGGTATATAACTATTTACTTTATTTCTAATTGCCTATTTAGACCTTAAAGTGTATAAAGTTAAAATGATTAAATGAGTAATTTGGTAGGCTAAAAAGTGTTGATTGTTGTTTTAAATTAATTTACATAACCATACATATAAAGATGCTTGAAATTAAATTGCCGTCGTCTTTCAAAAAAGCAAAAGTCAGGCATTTGTAAACAAACCCTCAAGATATATCCTGTCCTTAAATGAAGGAAAATTTTATGTATGAAAAATTTTTAAACCATTTAGCTGTGATAGACGTACATATTCTGTAAAATGAGAGAGTATAGTGTATCAGGGGTTTTCCATCATAGGCCCATGATAATGTGATCGGACCTCTTAAAGTCATCTACTAAATGGCATTATGAGCATTATGTGTGCTCATGGCTTCTAGTTGCATGATAAGACGAAGAGCAAGCTGGAAGTTAATCTTTGTGGAGGTGCTGGGTTCACCTTCTCAGCACCAAATGCACACCTGCAGTGCAAAGATTAGAGCTAAATTATCTGAAGTGGAGCTCCACTGCGGCCTGTCTGTGGATAATCTCAGCTTTCATCTTAGGCTTGTTATTGCTTTTTTCCACCCACAGACAAAACCACTTTAGGACTAAATGTCTCTTAAAACACCTAAAATGTGCCAAGCATGTTAACAGCTAACTAAAACTTTTGCCATGCAGTAACAGGAGAGAATATTGAACTGTCTGTAGCACTTCCAGCATTGTAATGTTCTTCCAAAGAATTGTTGAAGCTTCTACTAGTAGAGCATTAGAAAATGTAGAGACAAAACAAAAAAAAAAAAATACATTTACAGCATGTTTAAAATAATAATCTGGCTGAAACAGTACAGATGCTGTATGATAACTGGCTTTTGGCTAACCTTGATGTATTGAATAGTGACTTCTTTTTGAGATATACAGTAGAAGCAGGATGGAAGCAGTTGGATAGAAACAAGGGTAAAGTTGTTTTTTCCATCCAACTGAAATGCATTCTTTGAGTAAACTTGAAAAAAGGTGACCTTAAATTTGTTGTGATTTCAATTTGATTTGAAGCCAATTAACGAAGCAACTAAATGAGTAATGGTGTCCTAAATACCTCGGCAACCATGTCTTTAATAAACAGGAAGTGGAGGCTGCTGACAGCAGTTCAGAAATTGATGAAAGTTTTAATAAATGTGTTGCTATTGGTCAAATTGTTCAGAGACAGAGACACCACACTTGAGAGTTCTGAGAGGTTTTAGTGGACAGATATTTTACAGATGGCCTTTGGCTGCAACAAGTCAAGGCCCACTTTAGAGCTGTGGTGCAATCTGATTAGTCTATTTGTTGAGGCAGTGCAAAGCAAATACTCTTTGGTTCCAGCAAAGAAATGCATTTCCATTGTGTTTTACAATCTTGCCATCCATGCAGAAAAAGGGGTTGTGGCAGACACATTTGGTGTTAGCGAGACAATGCTCACCAATGTGTGTACATGGTGTGCAGAGCCATAAGATTCAAACTGTTTAGCCAATTTGTCAAAATACCTGACGTGACTGAAGCTAAGGCATAAGCGCATTGCAGCTAGAGCCCTGCACTCCTGCGGGAGTTATGCAGGACTCGCGGGACCCAACGCAAAGCAGTGTGGCCGGGAGAGCACACAGTGCAGGTGCGGGCGGGAGCGGGTATAAGCGGCAGTCCTGAAAACGTGTTTTGAAATGTAACATAAAGTCATAAATTATCAGTCTATGTCTATCATATATATATATATATATATATCACAATGTGCTGGGTGGGGCTCCATCATACAGTGTTAAAAATTATTAATTATTATATTTTTATTTCATACGTGAACGTGATGATGTGGCATATAAGATTATGCACAATATATTATTCTTAATATCCTAAGTAGATTTTGGTAGGTTAGTTGGGTATTGCTGTGAAGCAGCAGCTCGTGCCACCTAACGTGTGCTATGACCTATGCGGTGAAGAGTAATGTGCTCAGCTAAGCACAACGTGTTTAATTCCTTAAACTAATGACACGAATTGCCTTGAGCAGTAGGCTAACGTCGGAATCATGTGGGAATTGCTGGGGGGAGCAGGACAAACTATTACAGGTGCGGGCGGGAGCGGGACTGAAAATGATCATTCTTTCGGGAGCAGGTGGTAGCGGGACTGAACACTGCAGGAGTGGGCCGCTGTGGGACTGGAAAATCTGTTCCGCGCAGGCCTCTAATTGCAGCTACATGATGCACCATGTGTGACAAGTGTATGGTGCACTGAATGGGATGCATATCCAGATAATCCCCCCATCCGATGGATACTGGGTCTGTGTGAACCTTAAAGGTTGGCCTTCCACAGTTTTGCACTTAGATGATTGTAGATGATCATTGTCAAATCCTGGATATTTGTGTTGGATCACCAGGATTAAGACTCTCAACGTCACAGGATGAGAACCCTCAACCCCACAACCCACTTACCTTTTCCTGGAACTTATGTCCTATATCTCAATCAAGCAAGATTCTCGACCCAACAAAAAATCTTTAACCTCTTAAAACCCACGGGGTTGTGGAGGTTATAATTCAGAATTCATAAAATTTCACTGGTAAAATTTCTACCAGCAGGTGGAGCCATTGCGTGCAGCTCCAAGCTGACACCAAAAGTTCCATACCCCACAGCTCTGGAACTGTTATAGCTAGAGGTCTGAAATTTTCTGCATTTGTGGTTGACATGATGTAGAACAAATATAATACAATACAACCTGCTTTTTCTCAAGAATTTTTTTATCACTGCTGTTCAAAAAAGACCAATCATTTCCGAGAATAAAAAAACAACTTTGAGTGATGTTTGAACTGATTTTCTAGTCACCCAATTGTAATTTATTTATTAGAAAACTAGAGGGTGTTAGCTTTATGTAATAATGCATTGCACATGTAATTTGGTCTCACAGTTCCTAAGTTATTTGATTCTCCATTTGGGTATGCAAAATAGGCAAGGATTACCCAAAATGAGGTGGATATTAAGAGGTAAGGACTCTTATTTTTCTTATGTATTCATTCTAAAGCTCCTGGCCTACCACTTCACTGTTTCCACCTGGACTTGGTTCAGTGTTGCAGATTTCAATATTCTGTATCATAAGAGCCTGCAGGTCTCTTTAAAAAAAAAAACATCCTCATGCTTTACAAGGCATTTCTCATTTTGTATACTGCCCAAAATAATTACTTACATTGTTATCGACTGATATACAGTCCCTGAAGTATGATGTAGATGTGATAATTTGAAAGTAAGTTATTCTGTGCCTGAGTGAAATACATGTTAATTACCCAAAAAATATAATTACACATTATATATACAAGCTTAGTGGAAGATAGATGCTAAAGACGCACAGGCGTATCTGAAGAACTGTTTGGCCAATCAAGGAGGATCATACCTCTTTGAAACATTTGGATTGTTAGGAATCCAATGATATGCACAAACTTGAGATAGACTAAAGCCCTAGCAAATCACAGACGAGAGTAGCAGAGGTCTTTGTGAATTATAAACAGGCACAATTTACATATATAGACATGCTGTTGTCATAAAATGCAACAGATGGACCCAGAATTCAAGGTGAGACTCAGTAGGAAAGCTGACTGTGTGACTGTTTATTAAAGCAAACAGAAAGAACTGAAGTGCAGAGCTTTGGAACTGTGACTGCAGCGACTGCAGGGGGGGCACAACCCATCACTGACTCTCATTTCACTATTCAGTCAATCCTCCCTAGAAAGAGGTGTGATGCAGCTGATCGGCTGCCAATCAGACGTGGAGTGCAGAGTACAGTCCCTGATGCTGCAGCCCCAGAGAATGGCAGGAAGCCCAACCAAGTCAGTTGAAGACAGAGCAGACAGGAATAGTTCCAGAGGGATCCAGGCTTCCAGGAATCCTTACAGCGTGAAGGCAGGTTCGGATTCAAAAGGCTCCAGAAGCGTGACTTGCACAGATGCAGACAGGCAGAATCCAGTAGGAGTCCAAGGATGGTTCAGGCAGATAGATCAGACGGGGACAAAAATGTCCAGTGGGTGACAACTAACCACTGGTTAGGGAATTAATTTGCCTGAAGACAAGGGCGCAAAAATAATCTCCTACTGGAAAATGGGGACATGAAACTTGGAAATAACTAAAACTAACGAAACTAACACACTGGACAAAAACAGAAGGCAAACCGGGAACAAACAATGATCTGGTCCCGATAGCTGGAACTGAGTGGTCAGCTCCAAATGATCAGAGTTTTGCCAGTGAATTTGGATTTAGATGTGTTTAGTTTCTTGTTGGTTTACATTAGCTATTCATTTATTGGCGCTGCTACATTTGTTGTTGAAACCAGGCCCACCAAAATACAAACTTGGTCATTAATTCCATTTTGGCAACCCGAGTGCTTGTTGGATTGTGTTAGAGCTGCATTTGGTGGATATTATAATGAAGTAGATAGTCTTGTAGAAGAGTCTCAGGTGAAGATCTGGAGATATGATAAGTATGTGGCAGTTTACACGCTTAGATGGCAATAACCTTATTACTGTTGCAAAAGAGCTCCAGCCCCATTGAAAGGGGATGCTCAGGCTTAAAAGATTAAAGTATTTTGAGTGACTTAAAATAATTACAGATAAAATCTAGGATTGATTGTCTATCTGAAATGAATGTACTAATGTAATGATGGTAAAAATGATTGCAACTACTGTTATGTGTCCTTATCTAGGTCTTGCATTGGTCAATTATGTGAATTGGTTTATTAAATAAAATATTATTAAATTTCACATCAGTTCCAGGCCTCTGTATATTGACTGGAACTGCATGTAGGTAAGAAGACTAAACAAAACCATACCAATCCTTTGCTGCCTAAGCAGCACTTGTTTTGGACATTGTTAAGGGCTTTGAAGTAAATGGCTTAAACTAAAGAAGCTCAAATTGTCGTGATCTCGACACCAATGACTGGATTTTTGGTTTATTTCATCCACCTGCCTAGCTCCACCCAGTTTTCATCATCATGTATCAGATCCACCAGTTCTGGTTCCTATTTAAACTGCTTGGTCCCAGCCATCAGTGTCAGATTATTTAAGTCATAAGTGAGAATTCCAGGGTAAACAGTGTTCTTATTCTGATTGTCTAATCTTAACTAGTTTTTGCTCCTGGAGATTGCCTGCTCCAGTTATGATCTTTCTGCCTGACCTGTCTTCGGACTTCCTTTGCATTTTGCCAGCTAATGACCTTGGATTTGTCTCCTGATCCAGGCTTGGATTTCCCTGCAGCACCTCTTCGGATTTTTGAGCTTCTGGAGTGGAGTTCTGCTTCCTCACCGACACCAGCTTTGGATTCTCCTTCCGGATACTTCTGCTCTTCCTTGTCTGCTGGCTTCTGCTCATCGGTCTGCTCTGCAGCACCTTTGGCTTATACTCCTGGAACTCTCTGGGCGGCTGGGCTCGGACTGAACTTTATAACCAGGTTAGTGACTCACATGCTTGCTGTTGTTTCCTGTCAGAGTTACATGGTCAATAACCTGTGTTTCTCCCTACAAAGAGATTCCAGCCAACTAGTCCTCACTGACGGGAAGCAGATCTTGGAGCAGTGGTATGTCCATGGATGCATTGATGTGAGGAGGGAAAGCGTTTGGTCCCCTGGTGTCATTGGGCTCAAGAAAAGATCAAGGGACTAATCATCAGTGGATTACAGGTTACTGCGTTCATACCATTTATAAAACCTGAGCAAGAGTGATCATTCAGCGCTCGAAGTCATCTGGGATTCATAGAACCACAGACATACATGTAACCTTTGTCTATTTCTTTGCGTTGGTAGCTGGGGGTGTTACCACTGACCTTTGTGACTTCAAGTAAACGGACAAAGCAATATTACTTTTGCTACTTGGCAAAGGCAGTGAGGGTTATCCTATTCAAAATTCACTTCAATGGTATCAAAAGAAATTTCATCTGGCTTTTGCAACATGCAAGTATATTTCTAGATAAATCCAAAACAAAACTAGGTAGGGTTAATCAGAGTAAGGAGGCCCAGAGTATTTGTAGCGTGTTGGAACTATATTAGTTCAAGATGGCATACAAGAGTAGATTGTATACATCTCAATTTGTGTGGCAACGTAAAGTCTTGCTGCTTATATTGATAATTGTGTGGGTCACTAACTCCAATCCACAGTTTTGGATAGAGTATGGCAATCATATTGATTTTGCAAAAATAATTTTCTTGACTTCAGTTGGTATACTTAAAGTAAATGAAAGAAGGGGATTTGAGAGCAGGGCAAATATTCCTTTAGGACCTAAAGATTCCCATATTTAGACAAGCATTATAGATAGTTTCAATACAACAAACAAGCAACTTTAAAAACATTCCCATAGCAGCTTTAAGGCAAAAACCTTAAAATGCAAGGACCATAAAGCGCTGAAATTTATTCTGCCAGTAAAAAGTCATAGACGTTCAATGTCACATGGCAGGATCACTAGATCTTGTGGCCAAATAACTTTTTATATACACTGCTGTATACTGAGAAGGCTTATCGTAAATGTGTATTCTTTTATATATATAAAAAAGGCTGGATCCAATGAGGAATTCTATGACTTGAATGATGAGTTGTTAAAAGTAGTTCTATTATAAACAGTGATGAGAGTTACCTTTTTTTAGTAACGAGGTAATCTATAATTTCTTTGACTGTAACTATAACGCAGTTACCATTGCCGACACACCGTTACTGCACGTTACTCAGGTTGCACAATGAACCTTTTTTTCATGATAGGACTCATGCGTGCCTTGTCATGAGAGAGGGAAGGGTGAGATTGGCTGCTACTGTTGTTAATGTACAGCACACACAGAGAGATGGAGAGTGAGGAGGACTCCAGCAGCAAAACAGCGTTTTCCAGATGGAAATACTGGTGTTACGTCGAGCTGCGTTTCCCCATCCGATACGCAGGTGGCACGATTCACCGCGCAAGCGACAGGAAACGCGCATGCTTGCTAAAGGCACGTAACAGCCGCCCTGTGCTCGTGCCGCAGGGGAACTAAGGAGAGCATGAACAATCAAATGTTAGCCTGTATGGAGAAAGAGAGAAATCTGGATGGATGGATGGATGGATGGATGGATGGATGGATGGATGGATGGATGGATGGATGGATGGATGGATGGATGGATGGATGGATG